>NC_141040.1:41272500-41292500 GCF_052040795.2 Danio rerio
CCAACGCTCTATCAACAAAGTATTGAGCAAAGGCTGTGAATACTGATGTACATGTGATTTTTCAGGTTTTTTATTTGTAATAAATGTGCAATAAAATAAAAAAAAATCTTTTTTCACATTGTCATTATGGGCTATTGTGTGTAGAATTTTGAGGAAACAAATGTATATAATCCTTTTTGGAATAAGACTGTAACATAAAAAAATTTGGAGAAAGTGAAGTGCTATGAATACTCTCTAGATGCACTAGATTATCCAAAGCGGCCAATTTAAAAATGTGTGTGTGTGTGTGTTTTAATGGCATGTTATGCTTGAATGACTGACTGACCAATTAACTGACCCACCGCCCCCCTTCCCTTAACCCAACCAATAGTATTTTAAGAAGCACAGATTGCCACCCAAATTTAACACACCAATTCAGAAAAAGAAAAGCCCTCATCTGATCCACGTTTTACCACATTCTCACCCTGTTATATACTTGTTTATTCTATTTTTTGGCTTCTGTTTTTTACTTACCTGCTTTCTGGAATCGCTCTTCACTGGACCGGAGTACGTGGTCATTTCCTTTCTGTGTCTCAAGTCCACCAACATAAATGGTGAGCTAACTCGACACACTAGTAACAGCCAGAAAGCCGTATATATGGAGGTAAGGGGTCAGCTGTTAAGCGCAAAATGGAATGGCGTCATACTGCCCCATTGCTTTCATGTTAAATATGAAATGCCCCTATACGCACTTCTGGCTACATAATTCATGATCTTCAGAAATGTATATAGAGCTACATTTTCAGAATCAGCCTATGTTGGTTAAACATGTTTTATTTGGTGAAATCACATTCACCCACATAACATACAAGAGACTGAACTTGACTCAATGCCCTAATATACTCACACCAAATTTCCTTTTCATTTTTGATTAGAGATCATAAAAATTGTGAAATGCTTTTGCAGTGATCTACTAATAACCAATATCCAGTCCAATTCTACACTGTTTAATGTAATGTTTAGATGAACATGTAAAAATGTGCTGCATGCTTTCCTTTGCGTGCTTGACACGTTGGCTTTATAGTGAATAGCTCTTTCGCCATTATCTTGAACATTGTGTATGCATTCTTTTCATGTGTCGTCGAACGGAAGAGAGACTCATCAAAGTGTGTGTAAATGTCACATCCTTTTCATTTTCCCTGCAAAAAGTCTTTCACACAAAAAAATCTGACTATAAGCTTTCAAAGGCAACCTACAGTAGAAGGTGTTATATTTGAAGTTTTGTTACAAGCTGTTCAAACATTGGCAATAAAAAGAGAATAATACATTCAAATTCTTGCATTTAGCTCCTTTAAAGGGATAGATCGTTTTACCCTCATGTCGTTTCAAACTCATAAGAAAAAACATTCACTAATTTTCTTTTTGCTTAGTACCTTTATTATTCGGAATGAACCATCAGCTTATCCAGCTTATGTTTTAATAATTCCTTTATATATATATATATATATATATATATATATATATATATATATATATATATATATATATATATATATATATATATATAGTGCGTTTCTGGACACTTAAAGTTCTTTACACATTGGGAAAATATTCACATCCACCACCAGTGTGCAGCATCCACCTGGATGACGCAATGGCAGCCATATTGCGCCAGACTGCACACCAGCTGATTAATAGAGAGGAGACAGAGTGATAAAGCCAATAATGATATGGGGATGGTTAGGAGGACATGATGGACAGAGGCCAGTGGGCAAATTTGGCCAGGATGGTGCGGTTAAACCCCTACTTTTTTCGAAGGACATTCTGGGATTTTTAAAGACCACAGAGAGTCAGGACCTCGGTTTAACGTCTCATCCAAAAGATAGCGCTCACTGAGCAGTATAGAGTCCCCTTCACTCTACTGGGGCGTTAGGATCCTGAGGTGTTCCCAGGCTAGCCGAGAGACATAAGCCCCTTTCACACATACAGACCGGCAATTTTCCGGAAAGGTTGTATGTGTGAACAGGTCCTTTTTGAATATACCGGTAAATTCGTTCTGGCTATTTTCCGGAAAGAGAAGTTGTAACATTACCGGCAATTTGCCGGAATGCTGCGCTGTGTGAATGCAGAAGGAAGATTCCCGTAATAAGCGCGTGCACGTCTAGAACGTGCTGACGTGAGACGTCTGCTTTAGCCAATCACAACAGTCAGACGCATTTACGTCCGTGCGGTTTGTGAGGATAAAAGCCTTTGAATATTTTTCCAGACACATTTAGCTGCTAGAAGTTAGTCAGATCACGTTTATATGTTCTTCTTAATGCCAACTGTGTAAATAATCATCGATGAGATACTTATGATAAGCCGTTGTTTGTTTACCTTCAAGCTTTGTGTGCGCCTATGAGCGCCTGCACACGCACATATTATGAACATCTCGACATGCGAAAGTGATCCTGCGAAAGTTGTTCACAATATTGATCATCAACAGAGTTTGTAATTTAGTCAAATGTATACAAATACAAGTGCAGCCGTTTAAAGCTCATTTGTGGTGAATGATGTCAGAATTTACCGGTATTTTGGAATGGATGTGTGAATGCTCTTTTCCGGAAAATTTCCGTAACGTCCTCGCCTGTGTGAACAGCGCTTTTTTGAATATACCGGTAAAGTCGTTCCGGAAATTTTCCAGAAATTTACCGGTATCACTGTGTGAAAGGGGCTATAGTCCCTCCAGCGTGTCCCGGGTCTTCCTCAAGGTCTTCTCCCGGTGAGACAAGCTTGGAACACCTCCCTAGGTAGGCATCAAGGTGACATCTAAAACGGATGCCCGAGCCACCTCAGCTGACTTTTCTCAATGTGGAGGAGCAGCGGCTCTACTAGCGGCTCCTCCCGGGTGACAAAGCTTATCACAGAATCATACTCTCAAATTTTTTTCTGCTTGTTTAAACTGCTTATTTATAATGATCTGATCAACACAACTCTTGAGATTTTTTTTTTTTTTGGTACAACTTAATTGTTTTATGTTCAGTTCACTTAATTTTATTAGGTTCACTGTGGGCGCACTCACACTATCCGAACTGTGCCCTGGCGCTTCCAGTTTGTTCCCGTTCCTAGTACCTTGATAAATGTAGAGTTCTGTGAATCAGGCCTGGGCGTGGTTCAGTTGGCTGGCCCTGGCCTGGCTGGAATAGGTGTGCCAGAGCATGGTTCGGTTGAGCTTTGTCATGGTATGCTTGTAGTGTGAGTGGAAAGCGCGCCTGAGCCCGAAACCAAAGATGCAACATCTTTTTTTAAGGGAATGTTTCATATGGATTTATTAATCATTCTTACTTTTCAATGAACACAAACTTATATAGTTTATTAAAGACGTGAACACCTCGCTGCTCGTCAGCTGCCCCCTTCAGCACACCACCTAATATGTGCAGCATGAGGACTTTTATGATAATTCATAAGCATTAAAAGTGGTGGATCTGCACGGCAGAATATTTGACTGCGTGTCACTGAATCCCAAACAACTAAAATGATATAACTACAGAAATCTTTTCTTTGTTTTATTTGTTTATATTTTACTGGAATGCATAAACTCTACAGGTGCCTGATAGTTAGCAGCGGAGCTAACGTTAATCATATTATTCCCTCTAGTAAACGCATAAAAATCATCATCATAATTTACTCAACTACACGCCTCCATGTCTCGCGCCCTCCTTAATAGGTGCTGGTGGGGCACACCCCACAGTTTGAAAACCCCAGTTGTAGAAGGGGTAAAATAGAGTCCTTTAAAATATTTGTTCTTGAAAATAGTAATAGAAGGATTATAGATATGTAAAATGTTCCCGCGATTATAGAATCACCCATTCATATTTGCTGTTGTTTTGTTGCGTTAATTGCTTCCATTGTCCTCATTTGTTAGTTTCTTTGGGTAAAAGAGTCTTCTAAATGATCTAAAGTAAATGCTAAAGAGCTGGTAGTGTCGACACAGCTTATTCAGGTTTATTCTGGTGTTGGCCTTACATTCTTTAATATGTAAAAAGGAAATAACTAATGATGCATAATTCACCCCAAACTCTGGCATCATTTAATTACCTCTCATACAAAAAAGTATTCTTTTAAAAATGCATTCACATACTGTTTTTGTACATACAAATGAACTCAGTGGGGTCCATAAAAAAAAGAAAAGAAAAAAGAAAATAAACACACCCTGAGAAATATTCACTGGGGTAAAAAATTGTGGCAATTAGTCCCAGTCTTCCCTATCAACACATCTATCCTCATTCCTCACCGTGCTGGGAACACTGCTTCCCTCACACTGCTCATGACTGCCGGGCAGATCAGCACTTAATTTGGATTCATGGATCATCATTATTCAACAGCCTGACTCATGCCGCCTATACTAGTTGACAAACTGTAGGTGTCAAATTTCGAGACAAATGTCATTAGCTCGACCCGTTCGCCGTTGTAACAAAACATCCTGTGCTTGTTTGATTAAAAGTGCACTGTTGCTCTGGCAGCTTCCGCCAACTTAGAAATAGGCTGTCGAATAACCACTGGAGCATTGCCTCTACCTCTTTATCTGGTGTGTGACCTACTTAATGATGAATCTATAATAACTCGGCGGAGGAAAACATGTATTGGCTCGTGCATGAAAATGTGTTAATAAATTAGAAAAAATAATAAATAAAGCGAGTGATAGTAGGGCGGTCTTAGTCGACGGGAGATTGCACCGTTATTAATTAGCAAACGATGTCACCAAAAAAAGCATTATAAATCATCTTGGCCTTTCTGTATTAATATCAGGCATAATAGATGGCTTTAGTTTGTTGTGACCAGTGCATTGAAACTGCAAAACACAAAAGCAAGCGGAGATGATTAATGGACATCGCTGGATTTAGGCGCCAGATCTTCTGTTCTTTTTTTCGGTCAAGGGAAAAAAATCCAGAAGCCCCCCTCGCATTGCTGATATCTTCCCTATTAAAGCTTCCTCCCTTGATTCCAGCTGCGTAATAACATTACGCATGACATTGCGGCCATTGATTTGTGGCCTTTAGCAGTGCAGATTACCATCTTCTGTCAGTTATTGTCCGGCTGAGATTACGGCTGACTCATGTTTGGTTTTGACACAGGAATGACAACTGAATGTCAGGAGTATTGAGAGATAAGTGAATTGTGAACTCCATAGATTGTAGAAGTATCAATCGCGGGTTAGTTTGAGCTTGTTTTCTGTTTGAAGCCACAATTAATAGAATGTATTTGAAAGTAAGATCTAAAACTAACTTTTTGCTACACCTGTAAATGGCTGGTGACATGAAGAATTTTATTTTTACTGATCATAAAACATTTCTGCGAATGCAGGTAATTATTATTACTACAATTACTAACTATATTTACAGTATCTTCCCATTTGTCATTGCTTTACATTTCAAGTATAAAAACAAGAAAAAAAACAAACAAATGTTTTGTTTTTTTTGTTGTTTTTTTTTACTTTAACTTGAGCTAATTTTATTCAGGTAACTCATGTTTTAAGAGATTTATATATATATATATATATATATATATATATATATATATATATATATATATATATATATATATATATATATATATATATATACTATATATACAGTATATTGACTTTTTTCCCCAGTGTGTTTGAACACACTGTCCATTTCTGTCCATTTCATTGTATCAATATGGGCCTTATAATACACCTGGTGCAATAAGGTGCAAGATGTGTATGGCGCGAATTGTTGCTATTTTCAGATCAGCACAACCCTAATTTTCACGTTTTGCACCACATTGTTTAAATAGTAAATCTGACTCTTAAAGGTAATGGGAGATAAGACTCTGATTGGTTTAATGCACATTATGCTAAAAAACATCCAGAACTCATTAGGAGAATAAGCACAACCCTGTTAGGACCATGTGCCAGAGCGCAAAGCGTAAAATCCATCCTTAAAATAGCAAAAGTGGATTAGAACATGCCCTTAATGCTTTTGCCCCAATGTTTCCTTTAGACTTTGTGCCTAGATCGTTAAAATGGAGCCCTGTATTTTAAGTCACAATTTATGCTATTAGCAAACCATTAATTAAGACTATTAAACAGGTGATAGTATGACTAAGAAACTTTTAATTAGCTGCTAATAGTTACTGCAAATCTCTAAAACCAGAAGCTATTTCTCAGCCTTGTTTTCAGTTGCATAAAACACTTTTTTATTACACACAAGTCTCTACCTAAAACACAAAAATCTAACAGGAAGCTACTTATTTAAGAAAAGACTGAAGTTTTGGTATTTGGATCCGGGGGAACTCGAATTGTCTGGATCTTGACGTGTTAAACCCTTTTGTGAAACCTAATGTAAAAACCTTGGTGTTATTATGGACAGTGACTTTAAACTGGATAAACTGATTAATTTGGTAATTAAAGCTATTTTTCTTTCCAGTTGAGGCGATTATCAAAATTAAAGTCTTTACTTTTAACGACTTTGAAAGGGTTATACATATTTTTTATTATCGGCTAGATTATTGTAATGCCCTATATATGGGTATCAGCCATACCTCCATTACTCGTCTGCAGATGGTGCAAAATGCTGCTGCTCGTTTGCTAATGGGGAGACACAAACAAGAGCACATTACACCCATACTGGTATCTCTTCATTGGCTTCCTGTACAGTTTAGGATACATTTTAAGATTCTAGTTTTGGTGTTTAAATGCCTAAAGGGACTAGCAGCGAGATACTTGTCCTCATTAATCCAATTGTACACTCCATCAAGAGTACTTAGATGTGCTGATCAGCTACTTTTGGCTGTTCCACACACAAGATTAAAAACCAGGGGGGATCGTGCCTTTGCAGTGGTGTCCCCCAAACTCTGGAATAATTTGCCTCTCCGTGTTAAAACCCATTTTTACTGTTTTACATTTCATTTTATTTAGTTTCTTATTGCAGTAGTCTGGCTGAGATTTTTATTGTTTTTTTATGGTGCTGTATAATTGCTGAATTGTTTGCAAGTGTTTTGGTGCATGTTCTAGTTAGTATCAGGTAATAACACCGAGATCATTTTGTTGACATATATATATATTTGGTGTTATGTTTTTACAAAAGCTTCTTTAAATAAAGTAAAAAAATAGTTTTGTTTTCAAATGACACACACAAACCATCATGAATAGACATTTATAAGAACCAGCTCATGACCGCTTTTTCTCCATTTATCATAATGACTTACTGTAAGCCTTTTTTAGTTCAGTGTTACACTTTCTACAGACAGTACATAGGCATACATAAGTGCATTGTAAAATAATTCAGAATATTGTTTTATACAAAATTCACGGTACCAAATATATTTTACTGTATTTTTCTAACAATAACAGTGTACACAGTGTTTATCCCAACCAACACAAAGTTGCACATAAAGTGATAAAGTGGTCTACATATACCATCAACAGAAGTATTTACAGAATGAATACAGTCACAGCAAAAAAAAAAAAAAAAAAAGTGTGGATTTCGGTCATACGCTTTCCATCCTCAGGCAGAAAAAAAAATCCTCAATAGGATTGAGAAATGGAGAATATGGAGGGAGATAAACAACTAAAAACATGGCAAGGCAGTGAACTAGTTATAAACCAGATGAGCTCTGATTTCTAAATTGCAATTACGTGTAACAGGTGTTTAACTATGCGATGAGTTAGTATGCAAAGTTGGGCAACTGATTTTACAATTGTGAATGACAGTGTGTTCCTTGTGGAAACAAGATATTTTCTGCATGAAAATTGTGCCAAATGCAGAGAATTGTGTTTAGTGTTTTGAAAAAAAAGTGTGTTTTAAACCTGCAATTTGAGTGTAAAGCAGGAACTGTACTTGTAGTTCAGCAGAATTGGTTTAGGGGGTTTGTTGCATCAGTTACATGTTGTAGTCATTGTGTCTGAAGTAAAAGTAATTGTGTGTAAACAGCTAAGAAAAACTGTAATAGTAAATGTGCTCACTAGAAATTTTAGTAGCGTCCAAGACTAGTGACTAGTTAGTGACTTTCTAATGCGACATCTACTGTAGCCTTGGTTTTATAGTTTAGATGTTATTCTGTTGCACGTCCATGTGCTCTGGGCAATTCATGATTGTCAGATTGTCTGAATCATTAGAATAAAGAGGGGCTGCAATCAGAGCATTCATGGGAAATCTCCAAGAGTGCACTCCTGTGATTCATTTAAAACCCTGAGAGTGGGCTTGCTTTGCAGCGCACTCTGAGCTACTATTTAAAAGATGAAGCATTTTTTTTACATCCCTTTCTGATTTCTGACAGCCACTTGACGCATCTGTTTGCATAGACGCCAGTTTCTTTTGTCCAGATGAACAAAACGACTTCATTATGTTGATGTTGATGCAGGCAGCAGCATCGTCAATACAAAGAGAAAACAATAAGCTCAGTAATTATTAACTAGGCCTATCAATTGATTAGATATAGTAATATATTAGCATAATGACACAAAGCACTCATTAATTAATCAAATTTACTGTAATTTATCTCAGCACTCACCGGACATGTGGATGAGGTGTACATAATTGAATAGTGTAACAGAATGTGCCTTTAAACAGTTTACATGTTCTTTGCTTTATTTCCATATCGATATGCTAACCAGTAGACATTTACTATTGGTGGGAATCATTAGTAAATTCACGGTTCGATCCCGAGTCTAGGAGTCATGATCCAATTCCAAAAAAGATTCCTGACCAACCTTTTTTTTTCTATTTCTTCAGCTATGCAAATACATCTTTCCTACTTTACACTTTAAACAAAATTAAAGTTTGTACGCTTTTGTTTATGACTGGCGTCTATGTAGTATAATAGCAACATAGGCTGATTCTGAAGACGTAGCCCTATTTCTGGAGATCCCCAGAAGTGCATATGGCTGCATTTTATTTTTTAATTGAGCGCTAGAGGGTGGTATGACGCTGTTCCATTTAGCGCTCAACAGCTGACCGCTTACCCCGGATGGCTTTCCGGCTGTTACCAGTTTGTCCAGTTAGCTCATCATGTACGTCGATGGACTTGAAACGCAAAGAGGAGATGACCATGACCACAGGGTTCGAGTCTGGTGAAGAATGGTTTCAGAAAGCTGTTAAGACAAAAACAGAAGCCGAAAAATAAAATAAACGAGTAAATAACAGGGTGAGAATGTGGTAAAATGTGGTAAAAATCAGACAAGGGCTTTTTTTACTGAATTGCTTTTTAAATTTGTCTGTTGGGTTTAGTGAAGTGGGGGGTTGGGTCAGTCAAACCTCATGACCATAAGTGAGAGTAGAAACAGATTTACCGGTAAATTGAGAGCTTTGCCTTTCGGCTGAGCTCCTTCTTCACCTCAACAGACCAGTACATTGACCAGATTACTGCAGCTACTCAACGATCAACCTGTCAATCTCACGTTCCATCCTTCCCTCACTCATGAACAAAACCCCAAGATACTTGAACTCCTTCACCTGGGGTAAGGACTTTTCTCCAACCTGAAGATGGCAACCCACCTTTTTCCGGTGGCACACCATGGCCTTGGCAGCAAACTGCCCCAGTACTTGCTGAAGGTCCATGTTCGATGAAGCCAAAAGAACAACATCATCTGCGTATAACAGAGATGGAATCCTGTGGCCCTCGAACTGGACCCCCTTCGGCCCAAGGCTGCGCATATAAAAATTCTGTCCATACAAATTCTGAACAGAATTGGTGACTATGGGCAGGCCTGCCGGATTCCAACATACACCGAAAACAAGTCTGGCTTATTGCCGGAAATGCAAACCAAACTCCTACTCTGTTAAGGGCGGTCTCATCCCTTTATGAACAGAGCGCCTGTGACCCTATACTCCAAGAGCACCTTCCACTGAATGCAGGCCCGGATTGGCTAATCGGAAGGACGGGGAGAATTTCCGGTAGGCCGGTCTGTTTTTTGGCTACGATGGCCGATGTCTCTTTTTATTCATTATTTTGTCGCAGATCCGCTCTGTTCATTTATTTTCTCGCAGCCTCATAAGCAAAATGCAGCCTGCAGGCTAATGATGATCTAATATAGTCAGTCGTGAACTGAGGTGGGCCGGTCTAAGGCTAGAAACTCCAGGGTTGAAAAGGAGTTCCTCTTCGGTCCTGACTGAATGCCATGAGGGTCACAGTCAAATGCCTTTTCCAAGTCCACAGAATCCATGTGGACTAGTTAGGCATACTCCTATGAATTAAATAATAAATAAGGAGTAAATTGCATACAAGTCAATGCAAATGTGACAACAGATGCAGATTATCATCTCACAGTGTGAACAATGTGGAATAGAGAATGCATTTGCCACGAATGTCCAGATATAGCCTTATTTGTGTCTTCAGCTTTTGTTGTGATATTGGCCAATCAGAAAAGAGAAAGCAGACCACGCACTGAAGTCATGAGACAAAATCTCCAGTTGAAGTGTCCACACGATCACACTGTACCCAGAGTTTTGGAAAATCTTCACCTTGGTCGGAATTTTCGGAAGGTTTCAGTTTGTTAACTAATTTTTTTTTTTTTGTTTGTATCTGTGTTAGACTAACAGCAAAACCCCATAGAAAAATAGTGTGGTTTTGAAAATACCTGTTTGTATGGACATGACCTTATTGTGATAAAAGGCCAATAGTGAGAGCATTTGTATTCCAAGAGAATCTCTAAACTCCCTAAAAAGGATTTATTGCATCCCATCCCTTGTCTTTTAAATTAACTACCACATGGCTTCACAGTCACAGATTTGCCCTTGCTTTTGTTAGACCGTTTCTTCCATGAAGCATTAAGCATGGGCTAATAGGTAGTGGTCACATTCCTGGCTCATTGTGTTGGTCATTAGAGGACGTGTCTACAGAGGGTCTTCTGAAAGGCCATGCATGCTAAAGCACCAGTGACACTGCTATTCCTCTTTCGGTTTCAAAAAGCTGGAGAAAAGATGAACAGCGTCAAGCCTGAGCGATCGGCTGGAGTGTGTGCTTGTGTTTGTGTGGATGTGGATGGGGGAAGGACTGAATGAGTGATTAATGGGATCCTACAGACCATTCGAGAGTCTAGAGACCTGCATCACCTTTCTCTATAGTATTAAGATTCACAGGATGTCTGAACAAATTGGCCAGCAAGAGAAAATTGGGGGGCTTCAGTGGGGAAAATGTCACCTGGGTGAAATTTGAGCCGAGTTGTTGATCTAAGAGGTTCGGTTCGAAACTTTATTGATGTAATTTGGTGAAGGATTATGAGGTGGCATAAAGGCCTTTAAAGGGTCTTTGCTGAGTACAAACTGACGATATAGAGGTAATTCAATTGCATAAGGACTAATTAGTTCCACTTCGGTACTCTCTCAAGTGTTGTTCTGTACTGGAGACAGGATGTACAGATTTAGATGAGGACACAGGGATCGTTTGTGATGTTTGAGAAAAAATGATGTTTCAACTGCTGTGCTCTAACCATCAATTTTTCTGTGGTCTGCTGATCAGAATTGAGTTGAGAATTGAAAGTGGCCAGTTCAGTTCTTGATTTAGAATTGTGGAAGCAGAAAGGACTAGACATAAAGACTTCATTTTAGTAAGCAAACTTTAAAGAAACAGAAATTTATAGGAAAGTGACAAGATCTCGTATGATGAGATCTCACAAGATTAAATCGCAACGAGATATCTCGTCGTGGTAGAAAGCTGTCTCATGAGTTGTGATGTTATGATGGAGCATGAGGGTGAATTCAGCACTGAAAATTAGAGTAAGGATTTGTTTTTGAACTGCAAATCAAGTGCTTTGTCCAACAGAGGCTACAACTGTGTTTCATGGCTATGCAATGGAATATCACATTAGATATGCTTTAAGTCATAATCGTCATAAACTCAAATGGAATTACAGTAGGTGAGATTTCAAAGTGACTATTACCGCCGGGGCTTATACCGCCGCCGTTTGAAATTGCTGCCGCTCTGTTTTTAGTGTATGACCGCAGTTTGTGAATAAGCCGCCAGGGGGCACAAAGGGACGGGATGCGAACAGACAGAAATAGCCTATACAGCAGCTTTAAATATGCTACTGTGCTTGTAAATGAGATTAAACAATAAGTCAAATGATTGTAATTCCTTCATTAATCATTTAAAATTTGTTAACACACTTTATTGTAAACTTTTTAAGTGCAAAGAGGACTCATTTTGGAAAATAGAATTGAAGAAATAAAAGACAACTAAAATGAAAGCACAAACATTCAGTACAAATAAGTAGTCTTAAATAAATAAATAAATAAATAAAGCAGTCTTTTAGCCTAAATATAGAGAGATGTTCAGTGTTTGCTATTTTGATAGGACTAAGACATTTTTATTAATGTTTTTATTTACATTTTCGTTGTTGATTATATTTTACTATCTCATTTAAGACATGGAGTATTCCTATTTCAGTCACATTATTGAAGAGCAGAGTAACATTAGTAAAGACCGTAATCAAACGATTACTGTCATGTAGGTCTTTTAGCTGCATTTTGCAACAGGATAAAACATACACACATAGCTGTTTGAGTCAGTAAAAGACCACTGACACATCTCTAAGTGCATGCTCACACACATACAAACACCGTGAATTTCTGGAGAATTGAGACACACGCCTTCATCACTGAACACACGTTTATGCTGTCGGCATGCGGTATCAAATTACATAAAACAACTCTCTCCTATCAGTCCTTAATTCATATTTGCATTCAGTAGCTCAGAGTTTTTTGACGGGGCCTTGAAGGAAATCTTGCTGAATGAAAGAAACTTCTAAAAATTTAAAAATTAAATGCCAAAAGTTATATGAATTTTAACTTCAATTTGTTAAAAGGAGTTCGATTTCTCATTTAAAGCTGTACAGGGGATGTCCTTTACTCTATAAAATTCATCAAAACTGAATAATATAAATAAACTGAAAATATAAATAAAATACAATTTAAAATTTTTTTTTAAAGCATCTAAATTGTTTTGGAGTTTATGATCCCCCCCATTTCCATTCATTTATCAGCAACTCTTTTGCTAATATTTAAAATTATACAAAATAAGACAATTTTCCCTTCGCGTAGGCTATTATCAAAATATTTTGCAATGTTTGCATGTCCTTTACTGCTTAGAATTCATTAAAATAAAAGGTAAAAAACATTCATTGGAAGTTGATTTAAAAAAAAAAGCACCTAAATAGTTTTGCATTTGTGATTTCATTTCGTCTCGTTCTTGTGACCCCAATC
The DNA here is from genome assembly GCF_052040795.2 of Danio rerio. NCBI lineage: Eukaryota > Metazoa > Chordata > Actinopteri > Cypriniformes > Danionidae > Danio > Danio rerio. The sequence goes on from NC_141040.1 coordinate 41,285,685, forward strand.
CCATGGAGTAAGCGTCTTGTCACACCCCTAGAAATCTATATGCTTCACTTATTATTAGTTATTAACTATTTACAGTTGAAGTGTTTATTTTTTCCCAATTTCTGTTTAACGGAGAGAAAAAAATTTCAGCACATTTCTAATCATAAAACTTTTTAACTCATTTCTAATAACTGATTTATTTTATCTTTGTCATGATGACAGTAAATAATATTTGACTAGATATTTTTCAAGACACTTCTATACAGCTTAAAGTGACATTTAAAGGCTTAACTAGGTTAATTAGGTTAACTAGGCCTAACGATGGTTTGTTCTGTAGACTATCGAAAAAAAAAATAGCCTAAAGGGGCTAATAATATTGTCCTTAAAATGATGTTTAAAAAAATTCTAACTGCTTTTATTCTAGCCGAAATAAAACAAACAAGACTTTCTCCAAAAGAAAAAATATTATCAAACATACTGTGAAAATTTGCTGAATCTGGTAAACACCATTTGGGAAATATTAAAAAAAGAAAGAAAATTCAAAGGGGGGCTTATAATTCTGACTTCAATTGTATGTTAATATCTTGCATCTTCAGTGTGTTCCATTTGGAAGGGCTCATCCATATGCCCTAATATGTTTAAAGGGTTTTACCCTCTGGAGTGACCACTTTTGCAGGATAAGGGCATTGAACGTATTGTTTGACGCAAAAAATCCTGGGGGCCAGTTGTAACCTTCGGATTCCTACTTTCAGAAGGGCCCTTCAAAGTGGTCAGTTTAAAGCACTTGGTTTAGAATGACACTTCAATGTGACGGCTATGATTGTTTTCACTTCTTAGGCCGTACTCACACTAGGTACAGTTGCCTCGAACCGGGCCAAAGCACGCTTGTCCCCCCTCCCGTCTCCCCCGACGGCCCGCGCTCACACCATACCGGGCCACGGCACGCTTACGTCATCGCTGCTGCTCTGTTCAGAAGCGCTCTCTATGGCAAGCCTTTTTAGCATTTAAATCTTTGTTCTGACTCCATAAATATATTTAGAGATATCTGTAATTATATTTTGACTAGTCATAATTATAATTCGACTAGTCAGAATAACAATTAGAGATATCTACAATTGCAATTGTACGAGTACGAAATCAGATTGGAGATATCTGCAAATATATTATGACTAGTCATTTTCCTCCATTGACTTCCATTGAAAAATATTTGCAGATATCTCTAAATGAGTTTTGACTCGTCACAATTGTAATTAGAGATATCTCTAACTGAGTTTTTACTAGTCATACAGATGTCTTTAATTCGTAATATTTAGAGATATTTACAAATATATTTGAAGATATCTCTAATTAATTTACTAATAGTCGAATTACAGTTGTAGATATCTTGAATTGGATTTTTGACGAGTCAAAACTCAGAGATATCTGCAAATATTTTTTAATGGAAGTCAATGGAGGAATATGACTAGTCATAATATATTTGCAGATATCTCCAATCTGATTTCGTACTAGTACCATTGTAATTGCAGATATCTCTAATTGTCATTCTGACAAGTCGAATTATAATAATGACTTGTCAAAATATATAATTATATCTCTAAATATATTTATGGATAGTCAGAACAAGGTTTAAATGTTAAAACGGCTTGCCATACGCTCTCATTTAGCAGCACAGTGGAGATTTCTCTAGTTATATCGTTTCAGTCGTTTGTTATGCAGTGACATGCAGTCAAATATTTCGCCAAACAGTCCTTAGGGATGCGGGGACACGCAGTCAGATATTTTACCGAACAGATCCGCCACTTTTGGCGCTCATAAACAATCATTAAGCTCTCGTGCTGCAGGAATGATGAGGTCTGCTGAAGGCGCGCAGCTGGCGTGCTGTGAGGAGTTTGCGTCTTTAATAAACTACGGCAGTTTGCGATCACTGAACAGTAAGAATGATTAATAAATCCATATCAAACAGTCCCTTAAGAGTCACGTCTCGCTTTCGGTTTCGGGCTTTGGCGCGTTTCGCGCTCACACACAAGCGTACCGCGCCAAAGCCCAAGTGTACCGCGCTCAGGCACACCTCTTCCAACCGGGCCAGGGCCGGCCAAGTGAACCGTGCTTGAGCCCGATTCAGCGCACTCACACTTCTCAAACGATCCGGGAAACGGGCCTGGGCACGGTACGGATGGCATAGTGTGAGTAGGCCCTTAGTGTCCTTTGGAGTGTGATGTATCCCGTTTGGAGTTGCTTGCATAAAATGTTTTACATACCACTATTGCATGTTTGGGTCTTTAGTCAACCAGAATATATCCAACACAGATGGATTTATAAATTATCTCTATACTTTAAATCTTTCTTTATATTTTAATAAGTTATATTGCAATAGAATAAAGCATATAGGTTAGGCTGTGAAGGGCTGTTTAGAGTTACCGTTTCAGTGCATTTATCTTACATCATGCATTTGGCTCATATTGTTGATCTGAAGATTTTGTTAGGTCTACATTAATCTTAAAACATTTTTTTTTTATCATCAAGAATCAATATTTCTTACAAGTTTGTAATCAGAACCTTCTCTCTGTCTGCCTTTCTGTTGTAAACACAGAGTGTGGGAGCTCTTGGCCCCGCCCCCTTGTTAAGTTGGGCGGGAAGCTGAAACTAATTTTCATGTGAAGCAACACGCCCCTAAAACAAACAGCGAGCTGTGTACACGCCCCCAACATAACACTTTTGAACACATTATAATAAAAACGTCTGAACTGTGTGTTGAACTGAACCTAAACTATCACACTCAGAAGAACCATAATATTAATATTAAATCATAAAAAAGGGGTAAACTATGTGCCCTTTAATTAAATCTGTTATGATAAGTTATGAAAACATCATGTAAATGATTATATTTCAACAATGATCTGGAGTTGAAATAGAATTTTTATGCTTAAGATGTTAAATTAAATTAAATTAATTAAATAATTAAACGCTTCATAATTAAAATGCTTAAAGGGATAGTTCACCCAAAAATGTACATTTACTCACTATATACTCAGGTATTTATTAGTTACTATATAGCAGGTGGTTATAAACCTTTATGAGTTTCTTTAATCTGTTCATCACATAAGAAGGTATTTTGAAGAAAGCTAAAAACCTGTAACCATTGACTTCCATATTATTGAAAACAAACACAATGGAAGTCAATGGTTACAGGCGTCCAGCTTTCTTCATAATATTTTCTTTTGTGTTCAACAGAAAAAAAAAAACTCAAACAAGTTTGAAATAAGTGAAGGGTGAGTAAATGGTAACATAATTCTCAATTTTGGGGGAATTACTGTATATCCTTATAGTCGCCATGTTTTTCCACAACAGTGATATTGAATTATATAAATTGTAGGGCTTTTCTAAGCAATTATCCCAAGTATTTGTGGTTAAATTGATGAATTAATTGGCATATCCTATAATTAACATGACTGCATCCTATTTTTGATCGATTGACCGCCATAAAATAAATAAATAAACACAGGCAAACATGCCCTGCGCGTGCTTTCTGAAGCTCAGCAGAAAATTAATGTGTGATCTCTTTTCGGTAGTCTCAGCAAAAACAGTTTTTAACATGATAGTACTGGGGAAACAGCTGGCAGCCCTTCCCCCCACATGCTGAAGGAGAGTGGGAGAGAGAACCAGAGAGACCACATGCTGTTATACAAGCTTCTTTCTCCTGCGTTACTCTCACATGCCACTCACATGGAGAACATTTGCCTGCCCTTCTTGATCCAGTTTATATTCTTGTTCACGCAAATCTCAAGGTCTCTCATTTGTATTGCATTCTTATTTCACGAATTAGCGTAATGAAATGAGTTCGTTACTCAATTGGAGGGCTGAAAAACATCAGAGACCATTGTTCTATTGGTTTCCACTGCAAATACTATTAAATCCTTACAGCGCATAAATTTCTAACAATTAAATCAAGTACGTTTTAAAGGTTTCTAGTGTGCTTAGTTCAGTGTTTAAAAAGTAATTAATTACCTATTGCATCATTCAAGTTGTATTTAAATTTTCTAATCGCTTTGTCTGAACAGTGACTTAATTGATCAATAAGTAATTTATTTACTTGACTCAAAACTACTTAAAACCCATATAATATCAATAAATTGGCAATAAAAAATACATTTAATTACTTTAATTTTAGTTCAACCAGGACCTTTGAACACTTAAAAAATGTTAATTATTATACACTCACCGGCCACTTTATTAGGTACACCTTACTAGTCTTGGACCCTCTTTTACCGTCTGAACTGCAATAATCCTTTATAGCATAGATTCAACAAGGTACTGGAAATACTCCTCAGAGATTTTGGTTCACATTGACATGATAGCATCACGCAGTTGCTGCAGATTTGTCGGCTGCACATCTATGATGCGAATCTCCCTTTCTACTACATCCCAAAGGTGCTCTATTGGATTGATATTTAGTGACTGTGGAGGCCATTTGAGTACAGTAAACTTGTAATGGTTCAAGAAACCAGTCTGAGATGATTTGTGCTTTATGACATATGCCTGTTATTCTGCTGGAAGTAGCCATTAGAAGATGGGTACACTGTAGTCATAAAGTGATGGACATGATCAGCAACAATACTCAGGTAGGCTGTGGTGTTGACACAAGGCTCAATTGGTTCTAATGGGCCCAAAGTGTGCCAAGCAGCCTGAACCGTTGATGCAAGGCAGGATGGATCCATGCTTTCATGTTGTTGACACCAAATTCTGACCCTACCATCTGAATTTAGCAGCAGAAATCGAGATTGATAAGACCAGGCAACACTTCTCCAATCTTCTATTGTCCAATTTTGGTGAGCCTGTGACTCACTGAAGCCAAGCAGGGCTGAGCTTGGTCAGTACATGGATGGGAAACACATGGGAAAACTAGGTTGCTGTTGAAAGTGGTGTTAGTGAGGCCAGCAGGGGCACTAAATCTGTGGTCTGTGTAAGTCCTAATGCCCCAGTAAAGTGAAGGGGACACTATACTGTCAGTGAGCACAGTCGTTTGGATATGCTGTTAAACTCTATAAGGTCATTTTAAATCCCATGCCACTTCTCAGGAAGAGTATTGTTGTAACCTACGGTGTCCTGGCCAAATTCCCTTCATCTGCCCTTACCCATCTTGGCCTCCTAATCATTTCCATCTACTGAATTGGCTCTATTACTTCTTTCCACTCCATTTACAGCTGGTGTGTGTGGTGAGCGCACTGGTGTCATTGTCCTGTGGCTGCCATCATATCATCCAAGTAGATGTTGTACACAGGTGGTGAAATAGGGAGACCCCCCTTTCATGATTGTGAAACTCTTTGGGTGTATGACCGTACACGATAAATGTGCTATTATTTGCTTACTACTAATAGGCAGGTAATAAGATACAAGTTAATAATGATAATTGGTACTAAAGTGTTATAACAATACATTGGGATCATATAACCTCAGTAAATGAAGGCAGAATATAGTAGAAACCTGAATGACTATTCTAGTTTCCCTTTTAAGTAATGTAATTTTCAATAAAACTATTTCAAACTCTATGATGGTTTCTGTTGTTTGCTCAGGTCTTGGTTTCAGTGGCATTGCTAGATATTTTGAGTAGTTGCTTTAATGTTGTTTACAGCACAAGTCATCAGACAGCCTCAGGTTAATGCAAGTCTGAATTTTCCACAGTTTTTTAATCTCCCTCTGGATAAAAACCGTACATCTGATTGCTTAAAGTTACAATAAGCTATGCAACTTAAGGTGAAGTTCTTTTCAGTAGCACAAAAGCAGTGGATTGAGTTATAGACCAATGTTTGGGCAAAAAGAGCAGAATTAAATTACACCGAAGAAAATGTGTGTTGTTTTCTCTGCGCCACACTGCTAAAGTGTGCCCTTATTCAAAAGAACCCATCCCCATATGTCTACGATATTCTGCTGCCAAGATATGGCTGGGCCCCCTTGGGTTCAGAGTCGTTACACTCTGTCTATGGGATTTTTATGCCTGTTTTATCATCTGCCGGGTAAAAAATGTAAGTCTGATTGCTTAGAAGAATAATAGTATACCTCTCCTCAATAAGATCTCAATATGAGGTTTCATCAGTGTCTGTAGAGCAAATGATGTAGGGATCACGCAATTGGAAGGGTGTTGGGGTGGTAACTAGGTTTTTAAGTGTTTGGCAGGGTGGTCTGGTTGGTTGCTGGGCAGTTGCAGTAGGTTGTTCTGTGCCAATTAACAGATTCTTTTTTTTATATGTATTTTTGCATACATTCCAACATTCCTTTTGAAAAGAAAATAAGGTAACAGCTTCATGCAGAGCGCCCCACATTTGGTTTTTGACCACTGAAAATCTAACAGTTTAGTCTTTTAGTACTCTAACAGTTAGCATAGTTTATAAATAACCAGTATCTAAAAGGATATTAGGATATCTTTCGAATCTTTCATATTTATAGCTTTAATATATTAATTTTTATAAATTATAGTCATATATTCAGTATCTCTGAATAGCACACTCTTCTTTGATCTGACATCTTTTTTGAAGATATACTATTTAACTTAACTTACTGTATTAACTGCGTTTCTATAAAATGCCCGCCCTATACACAACTTGACTTTAGTGGAATGATGTGCACCCTTTGAAAAGCTGCTTTGAAGCAATAATTATTGTAAATAGCACTACACAAATGATAATAACATTTTTTTTTTCATCTTAATCTTATACAGGGACAGGGACTCGCAAACATGAACACATATCCCCAGTTCTTTCCTCTCTAGGTCAAAGATTGATTTTAAATTATTATTTTTGTTTATAAATCCTTAAATAGTCTGGCATCGCCTTACTTATCAGA
>NC_141040.1:41595000-41692500 GCF_052040795.2 Danio rerio
AAGCTTTCACAGAATGTGATGCTGCTGAAAGCGCTATTTTTAATCTCCAGCTCGTCTTAGTCTGAGATCCGTGTATCTGACATTGCATCTTTTGTCATCTTTCCTTCTGCTAAAAGGACATTCTAAGATCAAAGCTGCTCTTTTCTTCTGTTTAGTCAGGCATTCATTCATTGACCTTCACTTCATCAGCAGCCACTTCACAAATCACAGCATTTTCATTTTTATTTTTTTATTACATTTTATTTATTAAAATTAAATAAAATTTGATTGATTTTATTTTATAATTTTATTTTAGTTTTTTGTTCATTATTTTGCTCTTGAATATTTCTTATTTAATTATTTGTTTGTTTATTCACTATGGCCTTAAAATCCTCTTTCTCTGACAGATTTAATTTAATTAAAATAAATTTAATTTATAAAACAAAATAGTTTTGTTATATTATGTTTTATTTTTGTCGTTTGTTTATTATTTTGCCCATGAATGTCTCATTTATTTATTTATTTATTTACTATGGCCTTAAAGTCTTTTTATTCTGGCAGATTTTATTTTATTTAGTTTTTTTATGTTTTTGTTGTTTGTTTATTGCCCTCGAATGTCTCTTTTTTATTATTTTGCCCTTGAATTATATTTATTTATTTATTTATTTACTATGGCCTTAAAATCCTGTTTTTCTGACAGATTTTATTTTATTATTATTTTATTTGTTTTTGTTGTTTGTTTATTGCCCTTGAATATCTTTCATTTATTTTTTGTTTGTTTATTATTTTACCCTTGAATGTCTCTTATTTATTTATTTATTTATTTATTTATTTATATGTTCTCTTTCTCTGACAGATTTTTATTTTATTTTATTACTTTCATAAGCGTTATTATTTTTGTTTTATCAAGTGTTTTAGCAAAATTTACAATAAAATTTACAATATGAAGTTGTATTTTTTTAACTTGCGAAAATTTCAGTCGAAAATTTATGATTTAGTGTGCAATTAACTTTATTTTGAGATAACCTGCAAGATTACTACTCTACTTGCTGCAAAAATAAAGAATTTAGATGCAAAACATTGATAAAGCATAAGTTGCAACAATTTACCAACTCTTTAATTAAACTTAAAGCTTGCAGAAAAAAAATAATATTAAGTTGAAACAGCCAAACAGCAGCATGACACATATATTTAAATATATTCAAAGTACTTGGATGAGCCTATGTCGAATTTATAAGCTTATAGTATGAATTTATTAGTTTTACTGGCTGTAATCGGTGATTAACATACCTTGGAATGTCATGATTGACCAATCACAACCAAGTATTCCACAGAGAAGTGTAATAAAAACAATTTAAAAAATAATTCATATATATATATATATATATATATATATATATATATATATATATATATATACAGTTGTAGAAGTCATATTTGTTTATTAGCCCTCCTTAATTATTAGCTCCCTCTGTATTTTTCCCCAATTTCTGTTTAAAGGAAAGAAGTTTTTTTAAACGTATTTCTAAGCATAATAGCATTAATAACAAATTTCTAATAACTGATTTCTTTTATATTTGCCATGAGTTTTTTATTTAGTTTAATTTATTTAGTTTAATTGTTTTATGGTTTACAACTTGCAGCAATGCAGCCAAAAATCATTTTGCCATGGAGTCATAACACTCAATGTGGAATACTTCATTAAATTCAGAGTTGCTCTCCAAAAAGTCGCTTTTTTATTACATATTTTGCCTTTTCCTGACTTATTTAGTTTTAAAGTTGGCTTGAAAGCTGGCGCAGGCTGTGGGAAGCAAACCCTAGATTGTTTTAGTGTTATTCCATTCAAAAGTGCTGAATTTTAGCACATACAGTAGTCGCTCGTTTGTAAAAATTGTGTATCTATTGCAGTTTGTTTTTTGATTGATGTTTATACACTGTGAAAAATAATGGATCATTATTGGCATAACAGTATTTTTTATATTTGATATGATTATTATTATTTTTTGCAGGATACTAGTATTCAGCTTAAAGTTTAATTTAATGGCTTAACTAATTAGATTGACTAGGCAAGTTAGCGTAATTAGGCAAGTCATAACGATAGTTTGTTCTGTAGACAAAAAATCTAAAATATTGCTTAAGGGGGCTAATAATATTGACCTTAAAAAAATAACTGCTTTTATTCAAGCTAAAATAAAGCAAATAAGACTTTCTTCATAAGAAAAAATATGTTTGGAATTATTGTGAAAAAGTCCTTGCACTGTTAAACCTCTTTGGGAAGAGGAAAATAATTCACTGGAGGGCTAATAATTTTAACTTTAACTGTACATGTAAAAGACAATCTGTTACTGTTTTCTAGCATGACTTCACTGGTGAGTATCTGACCTTCGAGTGGAGTGATCCGTGTCTTATTTCATTCACTTGATTCATTAAAAACGGCAGGTGACGTGTTTGGTACCCTTGACGCAGTATTGACATGAACCCTGTCCTGAATCTGCCAGGCCGGAGCTGTGCATGGCTTCAGTAGCTCAGCTGGTCGTGCTGCTTTTTACTGCAGCCCGGTCCGACATCTATAAAACAGCAGGATATTCCAGTAGCGTGATTCCTGCCAATAGTGATTTCAGCCTCACAGGCCACTTGTCAAAAGCTGATCCCATTCCTTGCTTGTGTAAACCCCAGGCATGATGGCGGAAACTGTGATCTTTTTCCCGCTTACCTCTTTCCTTGTTTTCGCTGGACAAGCGCTATGAATTTTCCAGCGTTTTCAATCCCAGGTGTGCCGATGGGATCTTGTTGTGGTGGGTTTTGTAGTGACCCAGTTTGGCCTGGTCTAACGATTTTTCTGCAGTGTATTTGATCTCCCATGCAGGGTGAATGAGAATACAGATGTGTAAGAGCACTCAAATTAAATAGGTCTGCTTGCTGTACATTTACATTACACAGTGTTGTTTTGAAGAATGTCTGCTGTCTTTTTATCATAAACAAAATAAAGCATGAACTAAAATCTATTTTGTTTAATTGTTTTACAGTTTACTACTTGCAGCAATACAGCCAAAGATTGTATTGCCTTGGAGTCGTAACACTCAATGTGGAATACTTTATTAAATTCAGAGTTGCTCTCCAAAAAGTCGCTTTTTTTAATTACATATTTTGCCTTTTCCTGACTTATTTAGTTTTAAATTTGGCTTGAAAGCTGGTGCAAGCTATGAGAAGCAAACTCTAAATTGTTTTAGTGTTATTCCATTCAAAAGTGATCTGTTAGTTTTAGCACAGTCACTCGATGGTAAGGATTGTGCATCTGTTGCAGTACGTTTCTTTATGGAAGTTTAGTCATGTATTACTCCCTATACACTGTAAAAAATAAAGGATTATTATTGGTACCATGAAGAACCTTAAACATCCATGTAATGTCTTCATTCCTCAAAACGCTTGTTATAAACATAAAAAGTTCATCAGAGAACAACAAAAACAAAAAAAGGGTTGCAAAAAAATGGTTCATCTATAAGAACTGTTCACTAAATGGCTTTTGGGGAACCAAAACGGTTCTTTTATGACATCCTTGCAAACCTTTTTGAACTTTTTTTGTCTCGAAGTCATAAGAATACTTTGCTTAAGATGGCTTAACATTAGGGGTGTGTAATGGAATACAAAATGTATAGTAAAGTAACTTTTGTATGGTACAATACACTTTTAGGTACAGCAGGGGGGAAAACATACAGTTGTTTATGGGTCAAAGAAATGCTCAGCTAATGCTGTAAACTATGTAGGGAGCTCTATTACTGGCACATTATTATTATAGTAATGGCAGCAATTGACAACAGAGCCCAAACTGTTAAATTAAGCTGATAATCATTTTCAGAAATAATAATAAACAGTCAAATAAAACAAAATGGATGTTTTGCACACAAAACAGGTTTTAATGTCTCTAAATCTAATTATTTAAAAAAGAACCAGAGGCTCATTGTGCTTTCAAAGCAATCTAAAAAATATCTCAATGAGCAAAATATTAAAAAAATAAAAAATGCCAGCAACATTACATGTTGACTATTTTCAATTCCAAGCTAACAAAAATATTTGCCTGTATTAAAAATCTGATTATTCAAATTATAGTCTTAGTCCAGTTTCTTGTAGAAATGTACATTTTCATGATAATAATTAAGACATACTAAAGGCCCTATCATACACCCGCCGCAATAAGGCACAAGAAGTGTTTGGTACAATTTGTTGCTATTTTCAAACCAGCGCAACCTTAATTTTCTTTTTTTTTGGCACCACATTGTATAGCAAAACCTTTTTGAGCTACTTTGTGAACTCATGGGTGTGCCGGTCTATACAGGAAGGTGTGTTAAGGCAAATTGTTGGTGCGATGCTATTTTAAGAAACTGATCTAGATGGCGCCATTGACCAAGTAAAAGCTGGTCTAAAGTCCAGCGCAGAGCGTGTTAGTTATGTGCCTTTGCAGGTTCAAACGTTTAACACACAGAGGATGTACAACAATACACAAATATCTTACATCTGAAACAAATAAGGATTAAATTGTTACAAAAATTTTATATTTTCTGCATAAATATAAAAACATAAATATAAAAACTTTCTTCATGTCGGGGGGCCTTTTTTTCAGTTTATTCATGACAATTTTTATTAGTATAATATTATTATTATTACAGTATTATTTGTTATATGCACACACATATATATATATATATATATATATATATATATATATATATATATATATATATATATATATATATATATATATATATATATATATATATATAAATTTGTTTTATTATAAACAAGTTTAGATTTGTCCATCTGTCGAGTTTTGGAGATGTATGCATTACTATATGAGGGATAAGAATAGGACGTGTGTCTGGGTATAACCAACACTTTTTTTTTAACACTCTTCAGTAGCTGGAAATTAGAACAGAATTTAGAAATAGTTTTGAAACTAACTTTGAGCTTAACAAACAAAATTAAATATGTAGGCTAATGGATGTCTTCAGCGGAGTGAGTTTCCACCGTTTCCCTATCCATAAAATTAAAGAAGTAAAGTAAAAAGAAAGTAAAGAGGCCGAATGGAGAAGGCTCATTCTTTATCGTCAAGCAGATGGTCTATGTAACTGTTTTGCTCAAAAGACACCCATTAACTCATTAAGAAAATAAGCACAACCCTGTTAGACCGTGCGCCAAAGCACAGAGCGTATTTTTCCATCCTTAAAATAGCAAAAGTGAATTTGGACACACCCTTGATGCTTTTGCGTCAAAGAGTATCAAAACAAATTTTATTGTTTTAAGTGAAAAACCTGTGCTAAAACCTTTTTGCATTTGCAAAAGTAGTGGTAATAGCCATTCATGGGTATCTGTAATTAGACTTCTAAGCAGAGTAAAAAAGAAGAAAAAGTGTGTCGTTTTGATTTGTTGGCAGGTTGGATCGAATTGTAAGTGGTTTGAAATCCAGCCTCAGTATCAACTGTCCACTCTGGTGAACACAAGGCATGCAATGACTCTCTGAAGACTGCACAGTCTGTGGTTAAGGTTCTGTCCCCTTAAACAAGAGATCATTTTCCCTTTCTCTGTTGGATGCCCTTTATGGTTCTATTAAAGAGCAGTTCCCACGATTAAAATATCCTAACTTTATTGTCCCCCACCTGAAACCTGTATAAAGCCATCAAATTCCAAATTTCCTGTTTCTCCAGAGGAACTGTCACTGTAGATGTGAATACTCAGTTTTTTGTTTTGATCATCAATGGACCACAATGCTTGGAAATCCTTGATGCAAAAACTTTCACAATTTCATGGATGAAAATTTAATTTGTTGTTCTCAACAGTATCATTAACAGAAGGGAAAATTTGATTCCGCAGAGAGAGAGAGAGAGAGAGAGAGAGAGAGAGAAAGTCATATGAAGTATTATTTACATGGAGAACATATTGTAAATCACTGAAATGAGTTCATCCTTTGACAGTTGGAATTGATTATGAAATATAACCCTCAGTAATGTTTGTTTACATGCATAAGATTTGTCCCGGGGAAGCCACTGGGTCTTTAGAAAGTTAAATTGCTCAGTTTGCCAAATTGTGTTGTGTTTTTTTCATATGTGCTGTTCAGGACTGAATGAACAGACGCCATTGTCTCTGAGTCAAATCTCTATGTGCAAGAGTTGCCTTGAGGAAGCTTATAGGATGTGGTTGGTGATGTGGTTCACATTTCTATCAAATAGCTAAATTGCAGTTTACAAATGGCTAAGGGATTCCTATATTTTAGGGTGCTTTTACACCTAGGAATTTGTTTTGGAATCTGTCTCGTTTGCCCTGTTAGCATGGTTCGTTTGGCATAGGCTATGTGAAACCCGCAATTGCGTTTGGAATCTGCACCAAATTAATCTGTCTTAGATCACCTAAACGAACTCTGGAGCGGATTAATTGTAGTGAGAAAGCAATACGACCCAACAAACTAATGAGCCTGGCTAGCCAGTGTATTATGTCTACGTAATAGCCATATTTCTGGCTATATGAAGAGAGAATGATGAGTAGGGCGGGATGTCATTCCTACCAGTAAATTTGCGTTTCATGTCGAATACGAAAGTGAAAGCATGCTAAAATATTACTGAGTGCTGTTTATTCGTTAGGAAAATAATAATTGATAATTTGTATTATATTTAAATCTTATACAATTTTGTATTAGGCCTATTGTTTGGTTCATTTCTGCACTGACACCTTGAAAAAAAGATCAGCATTGATCTGCTTCATGATCTGACTACAGGATCGGTTCATCTGTTATTTTTCTCTATAATTTAAGCATATAATGCATAATTCTGGCCAAGGTTTTTTTTTTTTTTTCTTATTTTAGTAGATTGATTGATTCAATAGATAGATTTATACATCCCTTGGCAACTGAAAGGATGCTATGTATGAGAAAGTCTTATCTACCTGATTGGTGTCAAAATTAAAGTGCACCCTTTCCCTTGTAATATCTTATTGCTCATCATCATGAATTAAAATAACAACGCGACAGCTGAGCGGAATTCTTGGGATTCTAAAAAATAAACCCTGAAACTCTGACCATTGTGAGGAAAGTTTACTCGCACATGACTTGTTTTAACGCACCAAGAACAAAAATAAACATAACAATTTTAATCCCTAATTAACAATTTGTTTCAGAACAAAGCAATACACAGGTGTGAAAGCACCCTTATAGTCTTTCATAACTTCAATTCTAGAGGTTGACATATACAATAATCACATTACAGGATGTGCAAATTCATAATTGAAAGGTCATAATTAGTTTGATGTGTGGATTAATTGCAAACTAAATGTCAACTCTGGTCTGCAAAATTGTATCACTTGACTACGTGAGACCAATCGAGGATCAAAACATAACCTCTCTGGACAGAAATTTAAAACATAGACCAATTGCTTGCTTTTTTAAATGTCTCATCATCTTGTTTAATCCCGCCCCTTTCCGCAGCACTGTACTACAGAATTTTGCATGCACAAACTCTAGTGTGACCTTAGCATTAGGCCCAACTTAGCAAATGATCATGGAATGAGTGGGATAATCAAAGGCTTGCTGTGTGTTAAAGGGTTTTAATGCATTTCATCTGCACTTGCGCTTAGAGTGTTGCTTTGCCTCCACGTTGTGCATTAATATTCTTTAACGCACAGCAAGCCATTGATTATCCCTTACTTAATTCATAGTAAAGGTACAGATCAACAACTTCAGTATTATTGAACTGATGGTATTACTGAATATTAGGAATCTTTTGACCATGCATGAGCAAGCAAATGACCACAGTAACGAGAAACCCAAACTCTGACCAACAACATGAAAAGAAAAACTAAACAAAATCAAATAAAAAAGCCTTGTGAGAAACTAGACTCAGTCTACCAGTTCTTCTCGGGCTTATATTAAAGAACATGTGATCGGGGTGCACTCATACACTAGCATTAGTAGGGAAACAAGAGCTGCATTTTGTCCAGCAGGTTGTAACATGAAGATACTGTAGCTTTACCAACTGCCAATTTGCTCACAGTAGGTGAATAACTAATCATAGCCATTAAAGGATTAGTTCACCCCCAAAATATAAATGAAGTCATCATTTTCTCACCCTCACTGTGTTCTAAATCCATAAGTAAATTGATCATTGGATCGTAAATGATATTTTCAATGCTACTTGAGACATTTCTGTCCTTCACTTGAAAGTCTATTCATCCAAAACACTTTTTTACTCTTCTGAGGAGACTTCAGGAGGTTCATTTAGGCTTTAATTTGTCTATAAAATGCATTGAAAACTTTTATGTGATTAACACATTTCATTTATGCTTTTATTCATGTACATTTATTCATAGGCACTGGTGTTGATTTTAAAACTGTCAATTTTGCACTGGTATCTTACAAAAAAAATACATAAATAAATTTAAAAAAAAAAACATAATGTGTTCAAACAGCTCCTGGGTTTAAGTATTTGCGCTCAGGTCTGATATAATCACTGCAGCCAGTTGTAATTCAACTAAAATCTCAACCAGGCTTGACATCTGTTTTCCTCTGGTTCTGTCTTTGTCTCTGTCGATGCACTAACCAAGCGGCTGTCTAAACGCATCTTCCTGTTGGCTGATTCCTCTCCTGTCCTCAGCCTCTGCTAAAACCTCTTATCCTTCACCAATGCAAGGTAAAGTGACATGTGCCCTGTTTGCTTGCAGTGGCACAGAGCTGCCAGAGTAGCACCAGCTGCAATGTGGTGCTCACCGACTCCCAGGGCTCTTTTACCTCCCCCTGCTATCCCAATGACTACCCACCCAGCCAGTCCTGCAATTGGACCATACAGGCCCCGGCTGGCTTTATAGTACAGATCACCTTCCTCGATTTCGAGCTCGAGGAAGCACAAGGCTGCATCTATGACCGCGTTGTCGTCAAGACCGGCACCAGCGATGCCAAATTTTGCGGCTTAACGGCCAACGGACTAACTCTCAACTCCACTGGAAATGTGATGGAGGTTTTCTTTAACTCCGACTTTAGTGTCCAAAAGAAAGGCTTCCATATCAGTTACAAGCAAGGTATGTTTATGATTTGGTGCGCTTTAGCACAACATGTTTGTTTACCTATTCTTTTATTAATTCATTCATTTTTTATGTTTATTAATATTTTATTGACTAGTATTTAATAATTTATAGTTATAATTATTTTGTTATATTTATTCATTTATGCTTGTGCCCCTTTGTCATTCACGGGATGCCATTTAATTATGTTCTGCTTTCTGCTTTGGAATTGTAGCTGGGAGGTGGAAAATAGACTTATAGTCATTCAAGAAGAGTTTTAATAAACATAATAAAAGTCCTCACTGACAGTATTATCTAAACTCTACCGTTCTGATTCATTTCACAGCTGCTTACAATTTTTGCTTTGCCTTTCACGCTAGTATCATTTCTACCATCAGTATCACCTCATTGTGTTTTTATGACTACAATCTCAAATTAACTATTAGCTTATTCAGGCTTTCTACTATTCTCTTAGTTTTGTCCTGCAAAATAATTTTAAATCAGTATTTTCTACTAGTTTTTAATGTGGGATATTTGATTTTATTTTTAATAACTTTATAAAGATTAAAATAAAATAAGCAGATTTGAGTAATACGTTTTTTTTCTACCTAAAAGTAAAAAAAAACAAAAAAAAAACAAAACTAAAATCTAAATGTTTAAACTTGCAATTTTACAATATTTTTGAATTATGGCAAAACTTTCAGAGTAATATTTATTTATTTATTTATTTATTTATTTTACCACTAAAAGTCAGTTCATCTTTTTTATGCACTTCTGAAACATCAGTAATTTAGAGTAAATGAATCCAAAAATTAGGGATGGAACGATTCACTGCGAGTCTGTTGAAAATTGATTCAAATATGTGATGATAAAATTGTGTGTGAATGTACAAACCAGCAGACTGAGCACATTGTAAACCATTTGAAATGTTGTTTTGGTCATTCTAAAACGCCTTAGCCATCTCAGTATTAGTGTTATTATATTATTAATTACCTCCAGAACTGTTAAGAGCATCTGCGCCTCATGGCTTCAAATGCCACCATGCGTTCATTGCGTGTTGGCTCGTCTTCTGAGAAGCAAGTCATTTATTAAATGAAGAAAACATTCACGCGATATTCCAGTTTCGCGCATAAATTTAATTCGCATGTTTAATGGAAACATAGCTATAGACTTCCATTTATACTGTATGCAAGCGAATGCGACAGACCAGAAAAGCAAGCTGCGAAAGTGCATTACGTGATTAAGTGAGATGAAACAAAGATCCAAACATGACCTTTCTGTACAGAAATGTAAAATATGGACCGATCGTTTGCTTTTTTGAAAATGGCAAATTGTCTCATTTAATCCCGCCCCTTTTCACAGTGCCATACAACAGACTTTCATATGCTCAAACTCCAGTGTGTCTGATTAGGGTTGGAACTAAACTTTGCAGAACTCCAGCCCTCCAGGACTATGTTTGAACACCTCTGGCATTAACAGAGGTATAAGGAAAACTTGAACAGAACATATGTGACACCACACTTTCATATACAATGGAAGTCAGAATTATTAGCCCCCCCTGTTTATTATTTCCCCAATTTCTGTTTAACGGAGAGCCGAATTGTTCAACACATTTCTAAACATAATAATTTTAATAACTCATTTCTAATAACTGATGTATTGTATCTTTGCCATGATGACAGTAAATAATATTTTACTAGATATTTTTAAGACACTGTTATACAACTTAAAGTGACATTTAAATGCTTAACTAGGTTAATAAGGTTTCCTTGGCAGGTTAGGGTAATTAGAAAAGTTATTGTATAATAATGGTTTGTTCTGTAGACTATCGAAAACAAATATAGCTTAAAGGGGCTAATAATGTTGACCTTAAAATGGTTTTTAAAAATGTAAAGCTACTTTTATTCTAGCCAAAATAAAACAAATAAGACTTTCTCCAAGAAAAGAAATATATTATCAGACATACTGTGAAAATGTCCTTGCTCTGTTAAACATCATTTGGGAAATATTTAAAAAAGAAAAAAAAAATCAAAGGGGGGCTAATAGTTCTGACTTCAATGGTATGATCCAGAAACAAGAGTGCCTGGATACATTGACAGAAACACCTGCAATAAAAAAAGCTCCAAAAGAAATAACAACTCACAATATATAACATTTTGTACTCAAGATAGACAGGTGTGAAAGTATCCATCATTACCTAACCACTTTCTTTTTTAGAGATGTAGAGAGCAACGTAATATTCTGTTATCTTCCCAGTGAATACGTCTGAAAATGAAACCCCTTTGAGAACATGCTCATTAATGCTTAGCATTGAGCAAAGCCTTTGATGCTTCGTCAGCGTCAGACATCTGGTCATGTCAGGAAGCATCACAAATATAAAGTACAGGGATCTAATAGTGCAACTGGAGGTGTATTTTTCCATTCCAAATTGGTTGAGGTTTTTATATAAAGACGGCCAACAGACACAAACATCCGCCAGTTTAAATAAAGCATGTCAGCAAATAGGCCTCAAAAGCAGTGTTTTAGGGTGGGCAAAGGAATATGACTGTCTGGTTTGGAAGACGCTTAATATTCAAGTCTTAAGAGTGAATGCTTAATATAATGTTCCTGACAAACTTGGATGATTTCAGACATTAATGTCTCATTTGACGAAACATATTATGAAACAGTTGATTCACATTTGAATTTAGTTTGTGTTAGCAAATGTTCTGCCGGGTGCCTGACATTTTATTCTACCCATCAGATTATGCTACCAGCACTGTATGTGAATGGTTCTGGGGTTGGGGTTAGGGTTAGGTTAGGGCGATATCACAGCTTCAAATCACACTATTCCACATTACCATTTACACTGGGAGCAAAATCTGATGGGTAACCTATTGCCTCATCAAAACGTGCTAGCTACTTTTGAATGGGAGGTAGGACAATCTGACAAGGAACTGTAGGACAAATCGACAAAACAGCGGTATTATGTTTTCTACTTGCTATATATATTATTTGGTTTTATCACAATATTTAAAAAGTATACTAATTGCTTAGCATATAACTTTATTGTATATGCATATTCAGAGTAAATTTTGGATAAGTTAAATTGCAAAAGTGTCATAAAGTACAATATTTAACACATGCAATATAGTCTTATTAGTGAATGTTTGCTAATAAATGAAAATCAGCAGAGATTACAGCATATTATAAACTGAAAAAATGATTCAGATATGATTTGTTGAATTTACTACATTTTTTGAAGTTAAGTGGTTGTAAATAATTTATTTGGGCTGAATTTAAACAAAGAAATGAAGTTGAACATCACCAAATTTAATTTGTTTGTTTAAATTCAACACATTTAATTAGATATCACAATTTTTGAATGTGTTATTAGTCACTATCAAAGAAATGAACATTAGCCAAGATTAATAAATGCTTTTGTGGTGATTACATTGAATTCAATTAAATAAACTGATGTTAACAGACACTGCAAAAAAAAAAAAAAAAAAAAAAAATATATATATATATATATATATATATATATATATATATATATATATATATATATATAAATAAATAAATGCTGGGTTCCTCACAATTTCTTCATGTTGTCAAAACAAAAATCAATTAAGTGAACTTAAATTAATCGTTTTTACAAATGTAAGTGGATTGAACTTAAAACAATAAAGTTTTCCCAAACAACTTTAAGAATTATATTGTTAAAACTCATTTTATATAAGTACAGTTTGAACAATCACCAATTGTCATATTGTGAGTAAATAAAGTCTTTCTGTACAGAGTTAATGAACAAAAGGCCTATAAATAATCAATGTCAATGGTGTAGGCAAGATTAACATGTGAAAATGTTAATGTTTAAAAAATAAATTGCTTTTTAAGTCTTAAAACCTTTGATTCTGTGTTGATCAAACACTGCCGATGCAACTATCTGAAAAAAAAACACTCTACAAGTTAAAATAATAATTATTTATGCTAGGTTAGAAGTGTCCACAATATCATTATTATGCATGTTTCATCATGATGTATTGAATTATTTGTCCCACTTTCTATTAAAACTAGTTAGAGTTAAACTGCATATCGTTGCCTTGTACTTGTACATGTGTAATGACAATAAAGTTGAATCTAATCTAATAAACTAGTATCTTGTAAACTAATGTTTTAGACAAGTTAAATTGAAAAGTGTAAAAATAAAGTACAGTATTTAACACATGCAATATAGTCTCATTGGTGATTGTTAGCTAATAAATTAAAATCAGCAGAAAAATAGCCATATTATAGGTATTGGGTAAAATAAAATAAGAAATAATGAATTTGATTGGGTAATACAACTTTTGAGTGTGTTATTAGTCATTATCAAAAAAATTATCATTAGCCCAGATTAATAAATGCTTTTGTTGGGATTACATTGACCTTAAATAAAGTGATGTTATCAATTCCTTCATGTTGTCACAACAAAAATTAAGTTAACTCAAGTTAATTATTTGTACAAATTTAAGCAGATTGAACGTAAATCAACTATGTTGTCCCTAAAATACCTTAAGAATTGTATTGTTTAAACAAATTTTATGTAAGTAGTTCGAACAAGCACCAACTGTCATTTTTTGAGTGAATGAAGCCTTACTGTACTAAGTTAATGGGCAAAAGGTCTATAAATAATCAATGTCAATGGCATAGGCAAGACTAACATGTGAAAATGTTAATGTTTGAAAATAAATCGCCTATTAAGTCTCTTAACCTTTGGTTCTGTGTTGAACAACCACTGCCAATACAACAATCTGGAAAAAAAAACACTCTAAAGGTTTAATTAATAATGAATTATTTATGATTTTTTAGAAGTGTCCTTGATGTCAATATTATGCATGTTCATCATAATGATGTATTGAATTATTGATCCCACTTAATGGTAAGTAACCTTAACTACTGTGTGCATCAAAAAATGTATACAGTGTACTTATTGTGTTCATAGTGTATTGCAGAACACTTCTGATGCTCTTGAGGTGATACTTGGTTGTGTGGGTAGGTTTAAGGGTTGGTTAAGGTGTAAGAGATGGTCAACAGTGTACTGTAATTGGATGTAATTACAGAAATTATTTACAGATGATATCAATACAATGTTTTTACACAATAAGAATTTTTTATTGCAGATGATTAATTTCAGTGTAAGTACATATTAGTTAAAGCCACGTAATATAAAGTTGGACCGAATTATTGAGTAATCAGCAAGTGCAATGCCAAGTTCAGATCATCAAGTGGTTTGAATTTTATTAATTCCACAATAACTAAATGCTTCCAATTGTGTTATATATCGCAAAGTCTAACATGTTTTTTTTTTCTTTTGCAGTGGCAGTGACTCTGAGGAACCAGAAAGTCACAATGCCAAAAAGCAGCAAGACTATACTGAGAGTGTCTAATTCAATCTCCATTCCTGTTCTGACTGCCTTCACGGTGTGCTTTGAGATCGCCCGCACTGCACAGAAGGCCACAGAGACCATATTTACCCTAAGCGACGCTGCTGGGACGTCTATTTTGGCATTTGAGAAGACATCAAACGGCATGGAGTTGTTCATTGGCGCTTCCTACTGCTCAGTAGATAACCTTCTCACCAGCTCAGACATTACGGCCACTATGAAACCGCTCTGCCTCACCTGGACCAAGTCTTCTGGCCTTATAGGAGTGTATTTTGGGGGCCACTATTTCTCCAGCATCTGCTCGGCCTCTCAGATTTACACACTGCAGAGTGGCGGATTGCTCCAAATTGCTGGAAAAGGGTCGAGCTCGGTCAGCGTGGATGATCAGAATTTGGATGGCTTCATTTACAACTTCCGCTTGTGGGATCACGCCATGCTCAGCAGCGAGCTGTCCGCGCTCACCTGTGATACTGTGGGTAATGTCGTTGACTGGGATCATTCCTACTGGACTATCCCAGGCTCTAGCACGCAGACCGACAGCACGCTCAGCTGCAGTGAGTATACCGTATCAAATTTATTCTGGTTTATATGGGATTAATAATCAAGAGAGATTATTTTTGGAGAGTTTTGCACACCAGTAATATAATATTTGATAAATATATGAGAGTTTAGGATATATATATATATATATATATATATATATATATATATATATATATATATATATATATATATGATGTGGTTGTAGATAGATAGATATTTAAAATTAATTTCATAGTAAAAAAATATCCTAATAACCTTAACTCAGAACTTCAAGCTAGCGCACTGAACTTTTAGTTGCAGTTGTTACAGTAGATGTTTAAATGCACACAGGATGCAACAAAACAATATTAAACTGTGTGTTTTTGTGTATTTGTAACCCTGCAAATAATATAAGTGCTGTGCATACAGCTCTGCAGTTTTTTTTTATCAAGTGTTCTGTTCACACTGGAAATGCATTGTTATCCAAGGTGTCAATGCAGTCCAACTGAAGTATTTGCAGATACTTTCCAGAAACATATTAATATTTAAACTAGATTTAAATGGGATTTTACTTTGACCGCTACTTGTTCAGTTTCTTATAATAAAAAAAATATGCTGAAAGAGTCTTGAGAACCAAATTTCTTCCCACTTAAGACAGCACTTTTAAAGTCCTTCAAATGCCCTCCAACTTTTGGGTGGAATATAGCAGAAGCAGTCATGACTCACATGCATAACAAGCCTCACCAGGGACTGCTTTCTTCCACTTTGCTAGGTTCCTGAAACTCTAGATGCCCAGCACAGCTTGGGTCAGAAGCCCATGGAAAAAAGCGTCACTTTAAACTATGGTGCCTCAGATCAAAAGCATTAACTCGCTCAGTAACTTTCTGTTTCCTAAGACAGATAAAGCTATACGTCCTGTGTGAACATTTGGTCCGTGTTAGTCTTGGAAGTTCAGTTGGAATTATTTTCCCCGGATAACCTACTCAATAGTTTATATCCCTGTTAAAGACTCCTTGTCTGGAGAACAGAGAGAGCACTGATTCCTCATCCTTTAGATAACAGATCATATCCAAATCTTTAGTGACACTTTGTTTTTACTGTATGTAAATTGGGTCCTATTATGTTCATAAGAAGTAATTTCAGTTTCAGGTATCTTCAGAATGAAGTTTCAGCTCAAATATATTTATGCTTTGCACTTTTATATAAAATTATGGAAGTATATCCTGGACATTTTTTTTTTCAAATGCAATTGCAAATAGGATTAGCTGATTTTTAAATAGGATTTACAATAGCTTTTTCAGTATGTGGATGCATAAATTGTGACAATCCAAATTAGATTTCAAATCCTCCATTATCGTTCGCATTTCTGCAAATGTGCAGTGACTACCACATTTCAAATGAAAAGTCCATTTGCAAAAACACTTCCTATGTCTTACGAGCTATGAACATCTAAATAGCAATACTAATGTAACCTGCCAAAACTCAAATGGAATTGCAAATCGTTTTGCATTTGAATTTCCAATGTCTACACTGAAACCTGACAATCAAACAACAGGGGTGAAACTACTTGGGTGTGTTTTGTATTCGGAAGCCGTGACATATCTGTGACATGTCTGTGTGGAATATTGTTTTCGGGTCAAAGCAGCTGCTCTATTGAATTGAGAAAATGTTCGTTATGACCACTTTTTAGTCATATCACACATTAAAGTCAATTTGATATAAAATCATGGTGTACATATCAGTCTTTGGACTTGTTGCGTCACAGATATCAAAATTTTAACATTAACAAAAAAATGTGTTGCTAATGGACACGTCGTGTTTGAAAGTGAAGAAGGTCTTGTCAGTTTAAACTCCTTCTAGGCAGTTTTCTGAGTGTCCAGACACAAAGCAATTGTACACAAAGTAGTATTTTGGATGGCATGTTACATTAAACTTAAGGTTATGTCAAAGTCACTCACAAAACCTATTAGTTTTTTTGTGTCTCTAATTGTAAACTGTTGCAACAAATCATTCATTTTAAGGAGTTCAGAAACACTGCTTGCTTGAATGTAACCTAAATAGTAGACTTAAATAGTAAAAAGAAAGTCTAAATAGCATAATAGGACCCATTTAAAGACGTCTGAGTGTTGAATGTTTTATTTGATTAAAGGAAAAGGTAATTGCGACGTGACATTCCCATTGAGGCTATACAAAATTTTGTTTATTCGTTCATAATTTTAATTGGATATTGAAGTTCAGTGTGAAGTCCTGCTGTATGAATGCAGTGTGATTCATGTTTTCCAAGGTTTTTTGGATTATCTTTTCATTTAAAAGAGAAGTGTTGTGTTTCTTCACCAGATGCTACTTACATATAACTGCCATTCTCTAACTTGAATTGAGTAAATTGCCTTTACTAACTGTCCTTTTTTAAAAAGCAACTAATTTCTCATCTTCTTTTGCAGTCTGTTTCCCAAATTGCATTCACTTAAAAGCTTCAACTAGTGGTGAGTTTACTGCTAACATGCCTAATACAGTATGTGTGTAACTGCTAGCTTTGCATTGTGAAGGCCATGCATGAAGAAACATATAATCAATGTTTTGCTGTACCTGCAGATGTGTTCATAATTATGTTTTCTGTAAATCTGTATTGTCCAGTGTACTTGTAGAGTGTAGTTTTGAGTTTTCAAATGTTTATGCCAGTATTCCCATCAATACATTAGGCATCACTTTCATGGACGCAATCTCATCAAGCACATTTTCAACTGCTTCTGAAAGTGGTTTAAAGTTGATGAGCTTAAAACATTTTATTTCCCATTAGCATATGTATTTAGCATCATTCACTTGTGATCTGGGGTGCTTTTCCAAACAATGACATAACTTGTGGCTGAACTATCATAGGACGATCCATCGTTTGGAAAAAGAATGATGTTGTGACCAGTGATTCCGTAAGCTGAAGTTTCTCTGTGGCAGATCCATCTTTTGAACCACGTTTGTTATAATGTAAAACGTCCATAATGACACTATGAACGGGGTGGAGTAACAACTTCTTGATAAAAAATCCCAATATTTTATGTTTAACATGCACACACTTCTTTTTTAAATCCAATATTACTTTTGGTAAAAACATGCACTGGTTTTCTATATAAATGTAAATATATGTAAATAGCACATATTCACCTTATTCTTCGCTGACGAGCAGGCGCAGCCATTTGAATCTTTTTGGCTCGTGACTTCCGCTCTCATTCACTTCCATTCATTTTTAGATATTAAGTGAGAGCAAGTAGTTTGACTGTTTTCTGCCGTTTATTATTCCTAGTCATTTCTCCCATAGGCAACTGAATCAGAAGTTTTAAAACAATCGCAAAAACAGGCGCACTTTTGCATTTTAGAATAAGGTCAGTAGGGCCTATGTTTTCTTTATAAATATTATTAAGAATATTCCATATTCTATTCTGAAACATAAAACCACTTACAACAAGCTAACACATACTCTTATATATAAATCATGAGGTTAATGGTTTCAATTTATAGTACTCTATCTATTAAGATATAAACAATATCCTACTTAATAAATAGACTAAGCTACTATAAATTAAAACCATTAATGTAACCTATAGATTTTTGTTTTCACGTAGATTTCACTTTCCATATAGTTTTTGTTGTGAGCGACGGCTGCGTTCAAAATGTCATAAATGTTTTCAAAGTGCACTACGAAAGAAGCACAATTGTCACTATGAAGATTGCTCAAACTGAAGTGTAAAAAATACTTTGAAAGCAAATTACATGTGAGAGAGATGACTTTTTTTTTATTATTCCAAGTTTAAATGTTGGAACATTCTAAAGGAATATGGCTCGGGGAATAGAACACAACTAAAAACTATGATACTAACTACAGCTCTAGAGGTATAGTTTCAATTGTACAAATTTGCAAAGCAGTTTGTAAATGTTTGTTGGAACGATGGATTTGGGAAACACCAAATCAACAAACTGTGTTTGTAACAATGGAGTTGTGACCTTGGTTGGCTGATGATGTTTTTTGGAAACGCACCCCAGATTGACAAAAATCAAGTGTAACCAAACCAAGTGTAATCAGGCCCATGATATCAGTAAATTGAAATTGAGAACAAAAGTTTATACCTTTTTTATCCCCAATATCAGGTAAGAGTCAGGTGATTCGCTGAGGTCTAACATTAAAGAATGATTCCTTCATAAACTAGATTTTGACTAAATATTTTTGACCCTGAACCACATAAGTCAATAAGTGTCCATTTTTGGAAATTAAGATTTGTGCATTATCGGAAGTTGAAAAAATATGATTTTCATTGCAGTATAGAGTACTTTGTTAGGGTAGTACAAAACTTGTCTGAGAGCCACCTATTTTTACTTGATAAAATTGTGTTTAAAATTGTTCGAATTAAGTTCTCAGCAATGCATATTATTAATAAAAAATATTGAGTACTTTAAGAAATTTACAAATATCTTAATGGAACATGATCGGAATAGTCTAATGATTTTGGTCAATGACAAATCAATAATTTTGAATTTACATTTTGAGTTTACCAATGCAAATCTTGACCGGTTTTGTGGTTCAGGGTCTCTTTTTCATTGTGTGTCTTTTATTATTTCGAAAGAAAAAAAAAAAAAAGGATGAGGGATATTTTTTAAAGGTTCACTTTTTTGTTCCAGGATGATATTAGGCTCAAGAAATAGTCAATGAATGTTTTTTTTTTCTTATTTGAACTACATTCCTGTTTCCATTCATTCATTAAAAATCCTTATAGTTTCAGTGCTAGACCAGTTCCTGACCAATTTGGCTTTAAGCTAGCTAGCCTTAACCTTAACAGAAACAGTGTAAGACCCCCTCAGCCCACTGCAGACAGTTAGACGCTGGAACCTATGACACATAACTATTTCCTTCACTCAGTTAAAACCAGCTGTGCTTGTGATGTTGGCATGAAGTCAAGAGGCCCGTGAAGTTGAGCCCAGAGCAAAACTAATGCTGTCACTAATAAGCATGCTTTTAAAATGCTACCCTCCCTTCTTTCCATTGGCTACTCGTGTGCTTCCCTCTCATCCTTTGACAAGAGCGGTGGGAGATGGTGATCCCACCTAGCATGAAAACACAGCAGAAGAAACTCTCCTCAGATCAGCACAGTGTTTTTTTCTCGACCTGCCTTTTAATGCAGAACTTCAAGAAGATCAGAGACTCTGCTACTGTATCATGCTCGATAGTTGCCACAATGCGATGTCTCTGTTAATATATTTAAGACTTCTACTGTCACTTCTTTCCAGTGACGTGCTATGGATTAGTTCCTTTGTGGGGTTGGACACTTGAATCCATTCATTTAAAATGAATTCACAAATACCTGTAACACTTTACAAAAAAGTAGAAGAATAATGATGCGTTAATATGTAAATTAACATTACTTTATTATGAATAATGCGTGCGCTAACCATGAAGTAACTTTACTACAACATGAGTCGCATGAGTTCATGTGTGAATAAATGGCTACCTTAATTAGTACATGCTTGTTTGTTAATTAATGGATAAATTACAACATTAGTTTATGTTTAATTTAACCATCATGAACTCATAATATGTTACTGTATAAGTGTGCCAAGACTTTACTTGAAGGGGATAATCAGCATTAATCCATTTTAACTACTCATGAACTGCGTATGCATGTCCCTCTAGTGCAGGGGTCTCAAACTGTCCTTACATTTACAGCCCGCCCTCCTCCTCCCTCCGGCTCGCAACTGATGTCAAAAATATGTGCATACTCACACTATGACATCGGAACCGTGCCCAGGCCGTTTCCTAGATTGTTTCAGAAGTGTGAGTGCTCTGAATGGGGCTCAGGCACGGTTCACTTGGCCGGCTCTGGCCCAATTTGAAGAGGTGTGCCAGAGCACGGTTCACTTGGATACGCTTGTAGTGTGAGTGCAAAGCGCACCTGAGCCCGAAACTGAAGACGAGACATGATTTTTAAGAGACTGTTTCGCCCTGAGTACGCCCTAAAACAAAATTCGGCCATATATTTTTGCAATCGCATCTAGCCACTTGTGGTATTGACCCGTCACTTAGTCAACATTTAAAATACTGCATTCAGATTAGTTTTACTTTCATTTTCTCTCAGTGGACGGTCAAGAGAAACACACATGCTTTTAATTCTAGGGCTGATTTAAACGTTCAAATTTATGTACGTAAGTGCTCTATTTTTTTTAAGATTTGCATAAAAACCATGTACATAAGTAAAATTGTGCTGCTAGTTGAATTGAACTTGTTAAAGTAAATGTAAATACATACCCCCCCCCCCCCCTTCCCCTCTTTGTTCTAGTTTTACAAAAAAAAAGATATTGAGAGGAACAATTGCAAGCTAGGTCAACAAAGCTACCCAAACTGCTTGCTGCTGTTCTTATGCTATTGGGACAATACAATTGGTTGGGACAGAATAATAATTATTATGCCTATTATTTGTAGTATTTTCACAGCAAATTTAACTACCCCTTCAATATGTACAACAAGAAACAAAAAGCTAGAATTTTGACTGCATATACTCTGTGGAAGAATGACTTAGTGTGTCTCTAATGCTTGGCCATACACACGTGCGATAAACGTGCTGATTTGCATTATCAATGTTGACAGGTACTGCTTGAAATATAAACATCATGTCTGTTGTCCTAAGATCAATTACATATTGATTAAGATCTATTACAATTCATCAATTACATCAGGTCTCCACTTTTTTGTTGTGCTTGAATTTTAAAATCAATTGTCAGTCACTGCAATGGCCCCATGCCAGTTTGAGTTTGAGACCCCCTTGTCTAGTGCATTTACACTGAATAACAATAGAAAAGTGTTCAGTCAACATCAACATGAACAGTTAAAAACAGGAGGTAGGCCTAATTAAGTGTTACCCAAATAACTTGTCCTCAAAGCTTAAGTCAGAGTTATATTGTGTTTGAAAAAGAATCTTCTTCTGCTGGAACCAGTAGGTTTGCTTTTCGTTTTGAACTTCAAACCCTCAAAAATCTCATGCAAAATTGGAAACGTTGTTGGCGGGAGAGGTAAAATTTTGGTCTGTGCCGAATGCTCAGACATGCTTTGATGAGGATTTCATTGACTAAAGCTTAACCAATAGATTTTTATCGGAAGGTTTTCCTTTTTGTAGACTGTTTGGCATTTAAATTGTGTTCAAGGTTTAGTGTCACTTCATGCATTCAAGCATTTTGTTTAGACACAGTTTAAGCTTCATGTCAGAAACTAGCGGATGAATCAGGCCGATCTGAAGAGCAAAATAAGATGCAATTTGGTATTTCACACGTCCCTAATGGATTTGTGTTGAGAAAAGGTGGCATTCCTGGGCCTCGATCAAACCAGCCGGCAGAACATTTCTGTCATTCAACTGTGGCAAATTATTAAATTCCACCTTTGAGCCGTGGCTGATGTTCAAGTTTCTGTATGGACATTTTGAGGTCACATTCCGTTGTCAAAGCCCAGAGGAGTGATGGGAAATCTATGACACTTTTTACAATCCAGCTCTTGTCCTTAGTTAGACTTGAATTGCTATTTTTGGACATAAATGAGACTTCTGTCCATTTTAAACCTGGTTCTATTTATGAATGTTTTATAGCAGTATATTTATAGATATTTATAAGTATTTGTCCATAGATTTTGGCTTTAAATGGTAAAATATTATGTGTGTTTTCTCAGTGTTACCATGTTTTCATGCTAAATACAGTATTTAAATAGTTTTCATTTTTAACATTGATTAGAAAACGTCAACTATTTAAATCTTTTGTAGGTACTGCCATAACAACTCTTTCACCAGGAACCGCAGGTTGTGCTTCTGGACTTGGCTGCCCAGGTAGGAGGAAATGTCATTATTACAATTTTTTTGTATTTGTTTCCTGGATGATTAGTTGACCCATTATACAACATTTTGCTTCATCCAAGACAGTACCTCTTTTGTGGTATTTATGTGACTTTCTAATTAATTATGTCATTTACCCACTTTTTACTCTCCCTTAAGGATTTAAAAAAAAATTAATTCTGCTGAACACAAAATAAGACATTTTGAAGACTTTTGGTTATCGGTACCCATTGATATCCAGTGTTGGGGAAAGTTACTTTTAAAAATTATGCATTGCAATATTGAGTTACTCCTCAAAAAAGTAACTAGTTGCTTTACTTAGTTTCTTTTTATGGTAAGGTGTTACATTACTTTTGAGTTACTTTTTACTACCTGACTGAGGATTGATCTCTTTCAGAACTGTTTCTTTCTTTTAAACAAGGAGCTCTGCAATTAACAACACACTGTATAACCTACACCTTCATTTACCTTTAAAAAAAAAAAAAAAAACACATTAACAATAATTTAGGATAATGTTGTCTGAGAACTTCCTGACCCCAGAGCTATACATGCAATATTTACAGTTTCTTGAAAGCTTAAAGCAATGTGTTTGCTACTTTTGTACTATTTGTCTTAATAAAATCAATGTCTATTGAGACCTTTTCTGTTTTTTTGATGTGTTCAGAACAATGAACAAATTCTCTCATTGACTGATTGATGACATTATTTATTATGACTACTTTAATTTTAATTAATTAAACTAAAAAGTAACTTTCATTACATTTTCAAAAAAGTAACTCGAATATTAGTACTTATTTTTTTAAAGTTAAGTGTTACTTGTTACTTAGTAAAGTATTATTACATAACTCACTTTACTTGTAATGCATTTCCCCCAACACTGTTAATATCTGAAGTCAAATGCTACCAGTATCCATCATTCTTCAGAATATCTCCTTTTGTATTCAACAGAAGAAAGAAACTCAAAACAAATTGGGACAAGTGGAAGGTGGATAAATGATAACTATTTTCAATTCCCAAAAATTAAAACTCACCCCCACCCCCATTATTCTTTTGATTCTTATTGTTGCAACTTTAACAAGAATATAATTTATATATAGCTTTTATAAAAACATGACAAACAATACTTAACTTGCATCTCTTAGACGTTGTTGGTGAGCATGCAAAACAAAAACAGCTTTCCTTCCACTCATTAAGGCATGTTAAACTGAACTGGTGGCCAATAAACGTCCACCATCAGCTGAGAGCCATGAGAATCCTCAGGCCTCCTGTCTTTAGTAATGTCCATTAAAGGACATCGTCCCATTTGAACAGTTTTGCTTCTTTCCCACCGGTTGGTTCATTGCATAATATTCATTCCCATGTAGTACCAAAATGGCACATTTATGCCCGTAGACAGTTTGAATGAAGTTAGTTTTCCTGATTTAGAAATGTCTCGATAACCGGTTCTTCTCATCATTGAACTCTGTCAGTCATGGTTGTCTTTTCTCTTTATCATTTTATTTCAGGTTATGATTGACCTAAAATATATATTCAGATAATTCCACATTTGTGTTGTTTTAAATAGGGGTGCAATTAAATCACAACAATAGTTCAGTTTCACAAAAACAACTACATTTTTATTTTATTTTAGTTTTTGTTGTACTCGCTTATAAACTGAACATGTAATAAGCCTGCATATGACGTCGATGTTACAAAAGTGTTTTTGTAAATTTAATGGAAAAAATAACTGTATCATGTTTAAACATGTGTGTTTTCAGACACTGAAATGCAGTTGTCATTTACAGTTGAAGTCAAAATTATTAGCCCTCCAGTGATTTTATTTTTTTTCCAAATATTGCCAAATTATGTTGAACAGAGCAAGGATTTTTTTTCCACAGTATTTCCTATAATATTTTTTTCTTGTGGAGAAAGTCTTTTTTTTTGTTTTATTTTGGCTTGAATAAAAGCAGTTTAAAAATTGTTTTAAACCACTTAAAGATCAGTTTTTAGCTCTCTGTACCAATATTTGTTTTCAATTGCCTACAGAACAATGACTTGCCTAATTACCCTACCCTGCTTAGTTAACCTAATTCACCTAGTTAAGCCTTTAAACAGCACTTTACACATAAAATATTATATAATGTATATAAAATGTTATCATGGCAAAGATAAAAGAGACAAGTTATTAGAAATTAGCTATTAAACTGTTATGTTTAGATGTTTGTTGAAAACATCTTTTTGTTGTTGTTAAAACAGAAATTGGGGAAAAATATTCAGGGGGCTGATAATTCTGACTTCAATTGTAAATGCAAGGTCAAAATGCTTACAGCTTGCTGTTTTAGTTGAAGGCAGAGTCTGAAAATGCCCTCTAAAATATAAGTTTTTATCTCTTAAGTTTGATGGGGCACTTGTAATTGCCTTTTTAAAATTCCATGTTGAATATTTTTTTATCTGGCTGTCATATTTGTGAGAGTATAAAGATGGAAAAAGGACATATTTGCTTAGTTTATAACAGATGGTTTACCAGGTACTGCAAATTATTATTAGTAGTAGGCCTATCCTAAAAATCAGCAGATTTCCACAGATTTTTAGCCCATTATCGGGCTATTTATTAACTTGTATAAATGTGTGTAAATTTATATTTATTCAGTTTTTTAAATTAATTTCAGTAATATTATTGACTAATATGAACGTTCACATGATTTATTTATTTATGATTTATAAATTACAGTTTGTAAAATAATATTTTCTGTAATTTGAAAGATATATTATATGAGGGACTTGCTTTATCTACCAGTTAAGAGGATCTAATTGAATTTGCATTTGATAAAAAAACACTGAATAAACATTAAAATGTATTATTTTTTTATTTCATATATTCAGTTTTTAGTAATGATACTCCCAAAATCATTCCACATAAATCTGCAGATTTTGAACAAAATTCTTCGCAGAAATAGCTTAAAATGTAGCCAATTCTGTCTGGCCCTACAAGTTAGACAGAAAATAGTATGGAAAAAGAAGCAGGGGAACACCTTCCTTATCAATAGTGTTAATTTCAAGGGATCGTTAACTTTCCAAGGGGACATAAAACACATTAGTTGGCCATTTTTCTTGTCATTAAATAGTTTCCAGTCATTCTCATTATTATTATTATTATTTATTTATTTTGGTTAATCGCTTGTTTCCATATCCATCTCACCCTACGCTATGCTGTTCAGTTGCTCCACCATTTTTTCTTGCATTTTTTTTTTGGTTTCCCCTTTTACCTTTATTTAATGCCAGTGTGCCCTTCTTCCATCCCTGCCACCAGCAACATTAACTGTTACCATCACATCCATTGCCACCACTAACATCATTCCTACTAATGCAACAACCCACGGTAAGCATTCACCTCTGCCTTTTTATCATTGTGTTCTTTTTGTTTTATGGGAGAAATGCAATTTGCCTATAATGCTGAACAGGTGGTGGTCAGCTCATTTGGAGAACTGCTAAAGTAATGTTCCATTGAAAACGGAGGATGTTATATTATCGCCAGTGGCCATAATCCAGAATGTTTAGCGACTTTCAAAAGTAGATTTGAAAAAATGCCAAAGTCAATGGTTTCTTTGTATGGTGAATCAGCTAAATTTTTATTATATTTATTTATTGTGTGTGTATATATATATATATATATATATATATATATATATATATATATATATATATATATATATATATATATATATATATATATATATATAGCTCAATTTGCCTGGTTGAAATGTTCATTTCTGCCATGTCATTTTTGTTTCCCATTAAATTAAAAGTTAGTAGGCTGCATTCATTCCTTTTTAAAGTCTTTTTTCTGTCTTTTCTTCTTTTATTTCTTCTGTTCTGGCATCAAATAATGCCGGAACAGTGTCTTCATTGAAACAGATGCTAGTTAAGGAAAGAACAGTGTATCCAAAATCAAATTATCCATCCTTATGTTAAGTTGTGCCATCTGCTAAACACTTTTATTCCTTATTTTTTCACCAGCATATTCCAAGTCAAATATTTTTAAAAAGTAGATTAAATCAACTAAACTTTATTTTTGAACTTTAAAGATGTATGCATATAAAACTTATTATCTCTCTGATTTTTTTATCAGCTCTTACTACTACTACTATTTCACACCCATCTACTTTTAGCATGCCTCTAACCACAACTGGTAAGCACATTTCTAGGTTTCCTACTGTTTTATTTTCTCTTTTAATGAGGTATGATAAATGCCCTCACTAATGCGTGTGCACGGCTCTGCCTCTTTAGCTTTACTCACACCAACTACTACTGTTAAAACAACTACTAGTGCTCATACAGAAACACCAACTGCTACTAGTGCTAAAACAACAACTACTGGTAAGCTAACATTTATTGAGTACCAAACTCCTTTTCATTTAAGCAATTAATGTGCATTCGTGTTGTTTTATATTTACCTACTAACCAAACTTTAAACATGTCTGTGTGTACTATCATTAGTACCAACTACATCTAACCTGCCACCCATCCAGCCTGGTAAGATATCAGTTCTGCAGAAGATTTATTATCAATCCAGTTTTGTTATCCAAAATGCTCAATCTTGTCTAGAATTTGCCATTATGCTTACAAGATCTGATTATTTTACCCATTTACCTTTATTTGTTGTTCTGTCAGACTTGATGTGACCCTGGACCACAAAAACAACCATAAGTGTCAATTTTCTGAAATTGAGATTTATCCCAGCAGACACACAACATCACAAGATGTTAATATTACTCTGTAAAAATAGTTGGGTTAAAACACCCCAACATATAACCCACCTATAGGTTACTAGAGCACCTTCCCAACTACGGGTTATTTAAACCCCAATGCATTGGGTATATAATTTAACCAATGCATTATGTTATTTTGATTAAATATTGTTATTTTTTCATTCTGGTATTACTATTGCTACTATTAATAGTACTACTATTACTTTTATAATTATGACTGTGTAAATAAACAACATATCATTTAAAATACTTAAAATGCTGTATTTTCACATTTTAAATTCCAGACACTTTTGTTAAAATAATACAAGAATCACAAATAATGAAGAAACAAAACAGTACCTTGAAATAGATAACAAATCCTCTCCCAAAAAATGATGATAGCAAGCCACTACTCTTGTCCAGGATGACTTCTTCATGACTAAAGAAAAAAGCATTGAGATCGTTAAGATCAAGTCATCGCCCTCTAGTGGCAAATGATAATCACTATACGGTAATGCTCCGATTCTCCTTTTTTCTCCGATTCTCCTTTTTTCTCCCGATTTCTTGGGAGAACCAGCAACTTCTTAAATAAAATGTAGCAAATTTATGTGTCTATTATAGTATTTAAATGTTACAATATAGTTTTTTAGAGAAAGGAAATGTAAAAAGGCTACATACAGTGCCTTCAACAAGACTGGATGCGCACACTGGGTTGATGTCTCCGCTGGGTCCTAAAGACGAGAATGACGACCGATTATCTCAAATATGTGTTTCAATCCCCCGAAAAAATGTAGAGATGAACCTGAAAGGTAGATAAA
The DNA here is from genome assembly GCF_052040795.2 of Danio rerio. Taxonomy (NCBI): domain Eukaryota; kingdom Metazoa; phylum Chordata; class Actinopteri; order Cypriniformes; family Danionidae; genus Danio; species Danio rerio. Next base: position 41,623,344 of record NC_141040.1, read on the forward strand.
CCTTTTTTCTGTTTAATATAGATCGTTTTTTTCTTCTTTAAACAAGCGTTTGTATCATTATTAATTAAGAGTACTGTTGAAACAGATATAAATATCACCCCGTGCCTGGAGAGAGGTAAACATGATAAAAACTTAATAATGCAAAAAACATTACACACGCATATAAACATACATCTGTTCTGTGTCAGTTAAAGCAGTTGAATGTTGAAATTCTAATTTTTAACCCAACTGGTTGAGTTTTTAAATAAATAACCTAATAAAGGTCCAAAATACCCCACAAAGCACCAAATATTTATAACTCAACCATTGGGTTAAATAAATAACTCAATGTTTTTTAGAGTGTATTTTAGGTCGCCAGCATCTAAAGACAATGTTATTTTAACGTCCAATAAAGACATAAAATGACATTGATATTTTCTTGATTTATGTTGTGTTGGAAAGTGACCAAAATCCAACATCGAGCCAATATCTTAAACCAACGTCATACTGACGTCAATTACTGTTTAGTTTAGTTTATTTGTTTACAGCGTCAATGCACTTTAATAAACATTACTGTAAATTGTGTCAGAATTAGCCAAGAATGGCTATTTTTCATCTGTAGACCTCTCACAGAATTTTAAAAAGTCACACCTAAAATAGAAGCACAGCATAACAGCATACAGGGTGGGCTATTTATATAGATATCTTAATAAAATGGGAATGGTTGGTGATATTAACGTTCTGTTCTGTCACATTAGTAAATGTGAGGTGGCAAACTTTTCAAGATGTGTTGGTGACCATGTTGTCCATTTTTAAGTCGGCCATCTTGGATCCAAATTTAGTTTTTTCAATAGGAAGGGGGTCATTTGACAGATCCAACGAGTTGGGATTTTCACAAGAAAAACAGTGGTGTGCTTGGTTTTAATGTAACTTTATTCTTCTTTATTCTTCTTCTTCATGAGTTATTTACAATTTCTGACCACTTATAAAATGTATTCAACGTGCTGCCCATTGTGTTGGATTGTCAATGCAACCCTCTTCTCCCACTCTTCACACACTGACAGCAACACCACAGGAGAAATGCCAGCACAGGCTTCCAGAATCTGTAGTTTCAGGTGCTGCAATCCCCTCTTTCACCACTTCTAGTAGTTTGGTGAGCAGTCGTTCTAACTTTCACAAACTGATTTAGTGGTGAAGTCAGATTATGTAGTCTTAAATGTTAAAAAAATGTGTACATATTTAATTCAATTTTCCCAACTAAGCAGGTTGTATTTCTTTAATATTGAACAATGAACTGATTTCTTATCAAAGGTTTTTCAGGATTGTTTGTAGAATGATTCAAGTAGCTTCAAAGTAGTAATGATAGCTTGGGACCAAGTGGTCAAATGATAAGTGATATGAGAAATGATCATGGAGTGATAATAGATTAGGGCTGCCTCACATGATATCTGATCACGAAAAAATAAAAAATTTGCTAAACTGAATCTGACCCGGTTACAAACCTTTTTAACCTGTGGCTTAAATGATAGTTTTGAATCTATCAAAACACCAAGGTACTGTACTTGTACTCAGATACAACTTGTAATCTTTTCCCTGATACAAATACATCTGGTACTACACTTAACCTATCATTCTTAGAAATGAACATACACGCTGTTTCAGAGAGGCTGACATTTATTTGTCAGGTATGGCAACCAAAATCCAACGTTTGCTAGACGTCATATTGGTAATGTCCACACAACATCAAGCTTAGACGTTGATATTTTGTTGTTTTTAGGTTGCGTTGGAAAGTAACCAAAATATAATGTCTGTCCGATGTCGGCCTGACAATGGGTTTTGACGTCAACCCGATTTTCATTTCTAATCAAAATGCAACATCCCACGACGTTGGGTACAACGTCAAACGTGTTGACATCCTGTGCTTGCTGGGATGTATCACCTGAAAGCTGCATAAATAGGCTTTACATTGATGTATGGTTCGTTAGAACTGGATAATATTTGGCCAAGATACAGCTAATGAAAATCTAAAATCTTGAGGGTTAAAAAGAAAAACTATACTGAGAAAAAAGCCTTTGAAATAGTTTCGATACAGTGGCATAATTTACAAAATATATTTAATTAAAACAACTTTTACTTAATATTCTGAAAAAAAAAACATTAATTATGACCCATACAATGTAAATTTGACATATTTGACAATTTCTACAAAAAAACTCGTGCAACTTAAGACTTAAGTTTTGTCGTCCAGGGTCACAAATATATGAAAAATCTTTGTAGCATTCAGAATATTGAACTGGATGAAATAGTGAAACAGGCTTGGCAGATATATTTAATGGGTTAAAAATAAATAGACAATTATACAAATATAACTAATAAACAGAAGAAAAATTTCATGGCGTTATATGGGTCTTGTCTTGTGTACCTCAAGCTTTTACTCTGTGTTTGTTTGATTACCCAAACCATCCACCAGTCACTTAATCCATTCCCTCATCTGCAGCTGCTGCTACTAACTCACCTCTGTCCATCCGCAAAACCAATGGTAAGCTAAACCTGTTATCTCACGTTACACATGGCTTGCTTCTGCTTACCACTGTTGCTTTTTCTTAACGGGAAAAGGAATTAAACAATTGGTTTATTGCTTGGAAATTTTCTGGGTGCAGATGAAAGAAGCCATACCTTTATTTATTTAGGGTTTTATAAACAGAACTTGAATGAGTAAAGAACACTTTGATTATATTTTGGTGTCTCCTGTATCAGAAACCTGTAAAAGTATTTTTTTTTCTGCTTTATTTATGTGAAAATCCACCTTAGTATGTATCTGTCAGAATCATCAAAGGTTTTTGTAGCTTTTTTGTTTCAAGTCAGATCTTTGCTCTTCTCTTTCGTTTTATATTATTACAATTCCTGAATCTGTTCAGTTCAAAATCATTCCTGGCAGCGCATTATTTAATACAATGTAATTTATATTCATAGTCCCTTACCTTCACTGCCAGTTCATTTAGAGAACTGAATTAATGTCTCATTAAAGATTCTAATATTATCTTTCTACATTCCCTTATGGGTTAACATCAATATTGCTTCCAGACAGACTTCCTGAAATCCTTAACCTGTGTTTCTGCTGTAAACCTATCTTATTTCTTTATTAATACTAGTCCTCACTTAAGTGTTACCCTTTGGTTTATGTTTGTGCTTTATCCATTTCAAACAATCCCTGTGTTAACTTCCGTACTGTGCCTACAATTGATTTTTCCTGTATACTGTTGTGTTTTGTTATATTGTGTATCTGAAAGATAAGTAATAGCCTGCTCTGACCTCTTCATTTTTTATATCTGCAAAGATAAATAATAGCCTGCTCTGACCTCTTCATTTTTACCAAATCTGGGATCCTCTGCTAAATACTTGAGCCGGAGCAGAAAAAGAGAGGGCTGCATTTTTGTGGTCACTACTGCGGTTTACTCCTCACGCTGAGACTCCATCCACTAGCTCTCCCCCCGCTAGGCCTCTTGTTGCTCCTGCACCCCGGGGCCCCAAAACGTCACTCGGCTACATCTCCACACCCCTCATCTGGCCCGTGAGGAAGAAAGTAGAAGCTGCCGTCACTCGGCCACACAAACGTCCCGTCATCCATCTGACCAAGCCGCCTTCCCAACCGACAATAAGCATGACGAATGAATCCCACTGGCTGAAAACATCCACAATGACCTCTGTTGCCAAGAAAACAGACTCTACAAGCATGAGGCCTGCCTATTCCCAGGTGAAGCCTCCATGGCAACCAGACGCTCACAATCAGACTGAAGACTTTGAGTCTTTCCAGGTGGCGTCACTCAGTAATCGTAAGAATAAGCCAATAGCTCCCCAAGTGGTTGTGAGTGACAGTGACAAAAACCTCACAGAGATACTCGATTACCCATCTGGTTTTGGACCAGAGGCGTTTTTTTATGACATCGACTTGGATGATGATGTCTTCAGCCTGTTTGACTTTGATTCCACCTACTCCCTGGATGAAAGCTTGGCCCCTGCCACCCCCCACAACATGTCTTTCCTAGAAATAGAAAGTGTGCCTACTGTCAACACTACAAGTTTTGCACCGGTGAGACAGGCTGTTAGCAAACAGAAACATTTAGAAAGTCACTCAGACCTTAGTTTACCTTGGGCTATGTCAGAGTTGGCACAGGTCTCAGAACGGCTGGAGACAGACAGCAGCTGGACACTTATCCCTTCTTCCTCAATGAGTCCGGGAGTAACAGGTGTTCAAATGATCCAGTCTGAGCTCAAGAGTCTCCCTGGCCAAACAGCAGCACCACAAGAGTGGTCGCCCACACACCTTGTGGATATAAAGCTAACAAGCACCGTGGCCTGGGGCCTGTCGAAGGAAACTGCCACCAAGGACACAGTTAAAGATGTGCAACATGATCAGAAAAAGTCCACAATGGTTACACATGGCAAGATGGAATCTTCAACAAAAGGTTACGGCAGGACAAACTTGTCAGAAACTGATTATAGTCTAACCGATACCACCCCTTTTCTTTTTTCATCAGCCTCCCAACAGAGCTCTTTCGACTATCTCCCCAATCAAACTATTTTACTCATAGAGCCTTTGGCAGCGAGCCCTCTCACTCCTCAAGGCAGCTATACCCTCACAACAGAGACACTTGTTATCTCCTCTCTCTCCCCCTCTCATAGTGTCGAGCCAGTGGCTGAACTGCTTATGGATTCAACCCACAGCGCTGCCACTCTTATTGAGCCTCAGAGTTCAATGCCTACTGAAGGGGTTCAAAGTGACTTCTTAATGACACAGGCCATCAGACCCAGTCCGTTGTCTTCCTTGCCGCACACTGATGTTTTCCCATCTCTGACACCTGGCTCAGCCCAAATTCTCTTTATCTCAGATCCCAAAAACAACACTGACCTTGTTTTACCCTCAACGAACAATCAGTTTATCCTCTCTGAAAACCCTCAAGTCGTTCACTCCAGCCAGTTCCCAAATTCTAGGGTTTTCACTTTGTATCCGAGCATCGCAGGTGGCATTTCTACGTCAGTAGACGGCAGCTGGTCCAAATCAGAGTCACCTCTGGCGCTGGAGCCGTCGCTTATACACAGATTGCCAGAGACCCTTTTCAGAGGCTTAAGCAGGCAAGGCGATGTTAATCCTTCTGAGGTCGATCTGAGGGACTTGTCACATATGCCTCATATTTCTGTCAATGCTAGTTCAGAATTACCAAACAGTTCTGCGGTGGCCCTGACAGATGAACAGAGAGGCTCTCAGTCTTGGCCCGTTAATTCAGATGCCCAAACTAAAGCGGAGAGGATTGATATATCTCCCAGTTTGCCCTCCCTCAACATTTTGGACTCTGTACGTGGCATGGTCATATCGACATGGTCAGCCAACACCACAGCTGACAGGGAAAGTTCCCAAATTTCATCAATTGAAATATTTCCCTCACATTTCCTCAATTCAATAAGAAACCATAGACCAGATGAGGCCTCGCCTTATGAAACCAAATTCAGATATCAGTCAGAGACAATGGACATTTCTAACTTCATAGAACCAGGCAATGTCTTTCCTTCTCGCTCTAAAGAGAAGGTTTACCATGATAGATTTATTATTTCTAGTGCTTACACTCGAATCAGCAGTACAACCCACAAATACATTGAAGCCACCCCTACCACATGGCCCTTAAAAACAACTCTGAACATCCCAGATGTCTCTAAGTCATTTAAGAAAAAGCTGATTTCGAACACTATTCAAGACTATGAATCGTTTAAAACAAATATGCACACAATTGAACCATTCCACACTCAACCTCATTTGCAAATAACTATGAATTATGCAGATTTGTCATCTCATACACCACCAAACACTCCTCTTCATCAATTTCACACCTCTATAAGCAGCATGCCTTCAGTACTTGAATGGACTGCCTCCATTTCAGTCTTTCAACCATCCAAATCAATACACATCTCAAGCGGCTACAGTGAAGACCTGCTGGACGCTAAACATGTCCACTCTTCAACAACAAAGTGGCCATTTTGGGCCAAGAATGAATCAGCAAACCCCTCCAGCCACAGCCACAATGTGCTCGTTGTTCAACCCGCCACCACAGATACCAAGACGCATCCGACTCCAGCTATTGACGACCAGCCTTTTGTCCCAACAAACGGCACAGCCGCCACCCCAGCCAATGGAGTCCTCCCAAGTTTTGGCTCGGTGCACGCTGGTGCCACCAATGGGACCACTACAGACCCTCATGAACTGGCCCCATGTCCATGTAAAGCTCCCTTTCATATTACATGTCTGTGTGGACTTTCAGCCGGGAACAGTATGTTTTCCAATAACGATCTAGACCTTAGAAAGAGAAATAGTTTCTTTTATTACTGAATCCTGACTTTCTGAGCAAGTGAACGAATCGTAGAATGATGGTTACCCAATTGTGGGGAAAAATTGGGGTCTTCTTGCTGTGCAGATTAAAATTCTATTCGATTTACTAGAGTATATTAACCATAGCCAGTTCTGACAATCATTGATTTTCAGCCCTCTTAATGTACTGATTTACTCACTCAGATCGAGTGCATAGCTCTCTTGAAATTATCCAGATTTATATCATTCTTCCTTCTTAGGAGACTGCCATATTTAATCATTTATTTCACCTTGACCATTTTAGTTTTACTTCAAGAAGGATTTGCTCTCTGACAATTTTACGAGAGAATCCTTGTGTGGATTGAAAGTACAGTGTGCTATCTTAAGAAGCTGTCTCATATTTTCAATTTGTGAAGTCAGTTTTTGAAATGTTATTATATCTGGAGTCTCCTAAGAAAGCCTTGGCATGGTGTAGTACTGCATCATAAAGTAGTCCAGCACTAACAACTCAAGATACATGAGAGCCATCTTGTGGTAGAAGTGCAGCATAGCAGTAGCTCTCAAAATGCATTGCTTCATGTACCAAGAATGTCATTAATGGCAAATCCTCTATACTGAACTTGTTTATGTAAGACTTTGGGTTGATTTGATTTAGCAGACTGATTTTAAGATCTGTTTGGTAATTACCAAGACATAGACTACTGCTATGCATCACAGAAATAAAGCAAGTGAATTAAATACCTTTTTTGACGTGCAACTAAAAATTTCTTTGTCTACTATTACAGAGGATATTTTCTACAGATCAACCCTTGTGGTTACTGATGAACAAACTCCAGATAGAGATGCTACGGCGATAATATCTCAATGGGTATATTTTTACACTTTTCTTATATATTTGTTTTCTTTTACTGTTAAATGCATTTTAAATTGCTGTTACAAAGCTACTGAAAATTATTATAGACTTTTATTTTACACTTAAATTATTATACACATGTTTTTTGATGTTTTACAGCTCAATCAGACATTTCAGAACTGGATGTATAGAGTTTATGTTGATGGCATCAGGTATGGTTCTTTTTAAAATCAAATTATATCAGTAAACATTCATTTTTTCTTTAACTAATGACTTTTACCATTTGAGTTTTTAGTCTTCAGCTTATCACTGTTCTCTCAAGGATCACAACCACACGGTAAAACATTTCAGACTGCTTATTTATATTTTTATTAAAAAAATATTCCATTAGGCTAATTGGTAACACTTTATTTAATTGGTCCAGTTGAGTGTTAGATTGTCTGCTTAATATCTGTTGATACTGCTCCTTCAACAGATGTTTAACTGACTATAAGAAACTTTGCAAGTACACGTCAGCTTACACTAACCCTTATCCCTAACCCCAACCTGACAGTCTACTTGTAATCTAATGAGAATTCGTTGGCATGTTAAACTCAAGAACTTAATTTCAACAATTTAAGCTGGCAACTTAAATTCAACAAATGGACCATCAAAATAAAGTGTTACTGCCTATTTTTATGCATATATATATATATATATTTTTTTTTTTTTTGCTAATCTATCGAAACAGATTTGTTGTTGATGTGATATTGCATTTTTCACAGACAAACCTACTTGGCGCTTCTGGTGTATAAGAATACCACTGATGTGAATCTGGCAGAGGTGGAGATTGAGAGCATGCTGAGAAGTGCCCCTGCTATTGGAAATGGCTTGACTTTAGACAGTGTTACCGTGAACTTAATGGGTATGGCATGCTTTACAGTGACAATTCAGTAACCATAAATACTGAGTTTTTTTGCTTGGATATTGTTTAAAAACGTGATATTTTTAGTGCTTTAATTAATATGAATTAATACAAATTAATATTACTGAGCTCTTCTTAAATATAGGTAATGTTGTATTTGTCTTGATACCTATAAGTGCATTTTGAAGTCATTTAAGATGAGATATACAGTGCTCAGCATAATTGAGCTATGCTCATAATTGAGTTATGCATTTCTCTTTTTTGAAAATGCATATTTTTATCCATTCCTCAGTGAATATAGGCAATAGATTGTAGTGAATTTAAACAAAACAGATTTGTGAAACAGATGTTGATTAAAATGTTATTTTAGTCACCAAACATATTTAGAAATTGAAACATAATACAATAAATTTAAGCAAAATATTGCAAAAATAAATGACAACCTACAAAATTTCAACAAAATTTTTCAATTTTTCAATTTATTATTATTTTTTTTTTTTTGCTTTTTTTCTCTTTTTAAAATTTGAATTTAATATTTTTCTATAACATATAAATTTGGGTGTACTAGTTTTTGGACCAATATCATGAATTATTTTGTCAGATAAGCTCCAGATTTCAGTACTGTTATTGCGTGTGCATTTGTTGGAGTTTCACTGACTTGAAAAGTTAATAAAAAGAGGGGATTTAAATAAATAATCCAAAAACAACTACTACGGTTCGCTTTAGTCAGTGTATTTCTTTTATATGAGTCAAAGACATGTCTTAACCAAAGGAGGGACTGTTTTGTTTTTATATTTTCTGTATCTTTATTCCTTTTGCATGTTTCCCTGTTTAGTAAATATGGCATTTAAATTAACTAAGTGTGCAAAGTTCTGTCAGTAAGGCCTTGAGTGGAGCTATTTTTTGTGCCTAATATAAAACAGATTTTTTAAATTGAACAAACTATAAACCTGAACTCAGGGTGGCACGGTGGCTGAGTGGTTGGAACTGTCACCCAACAGCAAGAAGGTCATTGGTTTGAGTCCCGGCTGTATGAAGTTATAATATCCTTCCCTTGTTCATGTGAGTTTCCTCTGGGTGCTCCTGTTTCCTCCTCAGTCCAAAGACATGTGCTATAGGAGAATTGAATAAACTAAATTGGCCATAGTGTATGTGTGTGTGAATGAGTTTGTATGGATGTTTCCCAGTACTGAGTTTTTCCTGAAACTTTATCCACTTTGTAAAACATATACTGGATAAATTGGTGGTTCATTCCACTGTGGTGACCCCTGATTAATAAAAGGACTAAGCCGAAAGAAAATTAATGAATGAAAAACTTGAACTCATCTTAACAAACTTAAATATATCATATGAATATATACTATATCATACAGTACATCTTGTTCAAGTCTGAATTTAAAAAACAGGGGTTGACAGTTAAGGAGTTGTAGCCTAAATAATCAAACTATAAGTGCTAAAATGTCTCAATGGGTCAACAACAAAATGCTGTTTCTGCTTTTTCTCAGAAAATTGTCAGGCAGATGAGTTCCCAGTCCACTATAGATGGCCAGAGAGCAGACCCACAGTCACTCAGTATGTCCCCTGTTTCCCTTACAAAGATCGAAACGCATCCAGAACTTGGTGAGTAATTGTTGACATCTTCCGATCTAAATGCAAATGGGAATGGACTACTAATTGAAGCATTGAATTCAGTTATGTTTTAACATCTGTGCTCCAGTAATCAGTTCAATATTTTATATTTGTTTTTTTCCTCTCCTAAGCATGATTAACCGGGATAATTATACATCATTTTGGGCCCTGCCTGACCGTGGAAACTGCACTAATATAACCAGCATTACGGTTTCACAAGGTTGGATCTAAATACACATTTTACACATTGCTCTGAAATCAAAACTGACTTTTTTAATGCTTAGCTTAATTCCAACAGAGAATGCGATGGATGTGGCTGTGCAGCTTGCCGATATCAGCAATAATGGGCTGTCCAAGGAGGAACTGACACAGGTTGTTACCAAGGTGATGGAGTTGGTGAACATAGCCAAAATCAACGCCACCCTGGCCAGCACTGTGGTCACCATCATTTCTAATGTCATGGTCAGCTCAGAGGATGCTCAAAAGGATGCCTCAGAGACGTATGTTTGAATTTGCAGGACTTGCCTTTGTAGATGGTGTATTCTATGGAATTTTTGGTTTCAAGTGTGGTCTTAAAAAATCTCAGTTTCAAAGGCTATTTAGACTTTCCCTTTAGCCTCACGCCTTCAAGCTAAAGAGAATTTGGACACCCCTTTACATGAACGTGCAAAAAGAGGGGTAATGGAAAGGGCTCTGGTGTAGAAGTAAGCCTTGGATTTCTTATTAACATCTATGCAAAATATTTAAGAACCTTTATTTTGATGGTCTGCTTCAGATATTGACTTTTTTATGGACTCACAATGGCCATTCAACTGATGCAAGTACATCAGTAAATTCTTCTAACCCTATAAATGTACTAAACACTCATGAGAGTTAGTTGAAAAAAGTCAATAGAATATCTAAAGCTGGGGTGCTCAACCCTGTTCCTAGAGCTTAACCATCCTGCAGATTTTAGCTCAAACCGTGATCAAACACATCTAAACAAACACATAACTAATTAATTAGGACTTAAACAGTACTTGATAATTACAGGCAGGTGTGTTTGATCAGGGTTGGAGCTGAAATCTGCAGGAAGTAGATCTTCAGGAATGTGGTTGGTCACCCCTGGTCTAAAAAGAGCCATAAAAACAAAAAGGTCTGTCCAATTATTCTTTTAATTTTGGTTTTAGATGTTTATTTGGCTTGCTGGTTTATTTTGGTTTATCATATTTTTTATTTCACTCTTTGAAAGCTTGTTGGTCTCAGTTTAAAACAAGTGCTTATCACATTAGAAAATTATTATATTACTTGGATGTTGTTGTTAAGGCTTACTACCAAAGATTTTCAATTATAATTTAGTAGTTCTAAAAAAAATTCAGAAGAAAGTCGGAGGTGAACCTTTGTGCATTTCAGAGTGTTTCATAGTGATATAGGGAAATGAAGCTTTCTGAACCAGTGGACCGTTCAACTCAATTGTATTAAAAAATGTTTGCTACTCAAAGCTTTCCAAATCAGAGCTCGATGAGAACCTCTGCTGGTTAAAGTGTGGGAAAGCACTGTGTTGCAAAAATGTCAAACGTTCACATCTGACCAACTCATTCATGTAGTAATACAACAATAGTAATATAAACAAATTACTCAATTACTGTAGTTTTTTAACATATAAGGTATGTTACATTACAGTACCAATAACTGTAGTAAAATCCAAGGTGTTCAAAATGCGATCTCTGTGGAAGAGGAGGCTATGGGAGTGAGGCTTTTTGCTCTGCACTTGCCAGCTGACATCCGAAATACTATACCACAATATGCAGTGGCCTTTTAAAAAAAAAAACTGTTGTAAATAATACCCTAATACACCCACATAGCTTTTTACTATAAATTACTGTTGTATTTTAGTTAAATTACTGGTGCGTGGGACCGATGCAGTGCTTTGAAACAGCAGAAATGTATGTAATTGACTCCTAATCTATTGTTACAGTATATACTTTACTAACCCATAAGGGTGTTTAAACCTTCGAATCAAAATTCGAAGCAGTCACATGGGTATAGGCGAAAATTATGCTTCAGACGTCACTGATCACGTGATTCTGGCAAAACAAATTAAGCACCGGTATACTGCTTCACAGCGAGATTTTTTTGATACATGCTTCGAAACGTCCGCACACAATGTCACATCACTAGTGTTTCATTTCTCAATTAATATATATTTTTAACAAACTGACTGAGGCAATTATTTAATTAGCCATTCATAAGGCTCACTTGCTTCATTTCAGCCTAATAAATGAGTTGTTTCAATTAATGTTTCAGCAAATCCCTCGTTACAGGCATAGTTCACACTAAACTGAATATTCTGTCATCATTTACTCATCCTTTAATTCTTTCAAACCTGTTCGACACTTTTCTGTTGAGCAAAAAAGAAAATATTTTGAACAAAGCAGGAAATCTGTAACCATTGATGTCCATAGAATTTGTTTTTCCTATATGTGAGTCAATGGTTACAGGTTAATTTAACAAAATAAAGAAACTTATAGAGATTTTAAACAAGTAAATGTTGAGTAAACGATGGCAGAACTTTCCGTTTTGAGTGACCTATCCATTTAAGACAACAACTTGTTGCTACTTCCTGGCTCCTTTAGGGTCCTTCTTATATTATATTCTTATTATATTATATTATATTATATTATATTATATTATATTATATTATATTATATTATATTATATTATCCGACTCTCTCTGAAATGTCTGTATCATATTAATCCAAATGCTTAGTCTTGTATTTTCAAACAAAAGGTTTTCAATATTTTAACTGATTAAAAATATAATCATCATATGTCTTGGTACAGAGCTCTCAAAGCAGTGGATGAACTGGTGCAGAAGATTGAGTTTGACGGACCCTCACTGACCATCTCGTCCAAAAATCTGGTTGTTGGAGTTTCTGCCCTCGACACAACCAATTTTAACGGCAGCACTTTAAGTGCCTTTATAGCCACTAACACAACAGACCCTCAGGTAAATGCCTCTCACGCACATTTGTGAGTGCGTTCCTGCTTAATTTTGTGCATTTTTGGTTCATTTTTGAATATGCATTAGGGATAAATGTTACTTAAGACTTCCTTAAGTGGGCTGCCCAAGCATTTTAGCTGTCTTTTTGCTGCTAAAATATTTTAGATGTAAAGTTTTAAAGTGATTTTCAGCAATTAAAGCAGTGTAATGAGAGGTGACAGGTATGGACCGTGCCCACCCATTGATTAAGAGCCAGCAGTTCCTGGAAAGTCTGTGGGAGGAAAAAGAAACATTGTAGAGTCTGAGAGTGACTCAGAAAATGACACATTTTCTCTATCCTCAGTTACTATTGGGATAATGTATATGTTTAAAAGTGTATTTTCTGTATTTTAAATATGATCTCAACACTAAATTGTTGTATTTTCCGATGTTTTTGTATGTATTTAGAAGTTTAAATCAATCATGAAAAAAAAACAATCATCAAGCATTTCAAAGACATGCAGTATAGTTAAACTGAATAAGCTAAATAGTGCATGTGTGTGAATGTGAGTGTATGGGTATTTCCCAGTATTGGGTTGTGGATAGAAGGACATCCACTGCGTAAAACATATGCTGGATAAGTTGACGGTTCATTCCAATGTGGTGACCCCTGATAAAAAAAGGGACTAATAAATATAAAATATGCAAGCACAACAACAGTTTGATTATCACCTGAAGGTTTTTTGGGAAGTCTTTTCTTATTATTTCTCCAGGGAAACATAATAATTTTTGCAGCCAGATGCTTTTTCAATCTATTTGTTTTTTTTTTTTACCTTGAGGCCTTTTGATTGATTCTGGCAGAGGGCACATTTAGTTCTTTAGTTGCAGTCAACTCTCCTCTCCCTTATTATTTATGTCTGTGTAGCTCTTATAGCTTGGAAAATACACCAAAGAGATGTTATCGTTGTTACAGAAACAGAGTACATCGCTATGTTTGTTACTCATGAACTGCTCCCACATTCCATGCATGTTCGTTTATTTAACTTTTTTGACAAATATTATTATGACATCAAGTATTGTATTCTCCACAGATTGATTTTGACTCGGAGGCACATAATGCATTGGCTGTGGTCACTCTGCCTCCAACACTGCTGCAAAACCTGAGTCTTTCACAAATTGAGAAAGTGTCCAGAATCAACTTTATGTTCTTCGGCAGGACGGGGCTCTTTCAGGTGAACATAATTTTTCTCTCTCTCTCTCTAATTACTAATTTCTTATATTTTGTGGTTAATTTACTTAAAATGGCTGTATGGGGGGTCGAAGAACAAAATCAAATTGACAGCTCTGACTGATATTTTTCGTCAATAGCACTTTGGATCAGTGATGGTATGTTAATTAATCTCTGGATGTTTTCTGTTAGTACTGAATAAACTAACTTCCCAGAATGTACTCAACATTAAAATTATGTTAACACAGGCTATATGTTTACATGGGCTTTAGTAATCTATTTACCTTATTTTGTATAAGACAATATTAGAATAAAGGTTGTTTACATGGCTTGCTTTTACATATTGTAGTACATAGTTCAATTAATGGCACATATTTATGTCCACACACTTCAAAATCGAACAGTGCAACTGATTAAATGAAATGAGTTCCTTAGTAAGTTCATTGTACGTTACTTGAACTCTAAATTTGATCGTATTAGACTGAACTTAAACGGAATGATTTAACCTAACCATGCTTTGACTTAAAAGTAAATGTAAAAAAATTAATTATTGTGTATTTTTAACATGATTAACATAGGGAGACATGATTTAGAGTTTAATGTTGTGATATGTTGAAATTTACAAAGGTTTCTGTATAAATATAATTGTAAAACTCTACTAACTCGCATTACAGATCCATTTAAGTCAACAAAACTTAAATGGACTAAGTAAATGACGCTCAGTATAAGTAAGGAATATTTTAATATATTAGTAAGAAATGAACACGTAATACAACGAAGTTAAAATTACTTAATTGAATTAAGTTAATAAATTTTTCCTCCGGGTGCCAGGTGTCCCCCACAGTCTAAAGACATGCGGTACAGGTGAATTGGGTCGACTAAATTGTCCGTAGTGTATGAGTGTGATTGAGTGGGTGTGGATGTTTTCTAGAGATGGGTTGCGGCTGGAAACCCATCTCTAGAAAAAAACGTGCTGAATAAGTTGGCGGTTCATTCCGCTGTGGTGACCCCAGATTAATAAAGGGACTAAGACGAAAAGAAAATGAATTAATGAATGAATGAAATTAATTATTGATGTATTGAGTGTGTACAATTCAAATAAGTACACTTAATAAACTTATGTTTACAGTGCTTGTTACCCATCAACATGCAGTTTGTTATGGTACCATTTCAAGTTTTGGATGTTACATCCTGTTGTAAAATTCGTTGAAAAGTCCTACACATAGGGTGGCCAAGAAAGCTTAACGTGCTGCAATTTAAGAAAACACGTGCAATTACAAAAAATGCCAGCAAATTGAGAAAAGATGGTTATCAGTTTGACAGCACACGTGCTGCAAATCGACAACGCAAACACGTTTTTAAAAAACGCGCTGCATTTTCTTGATTAATGTGCGTCGATTTCTACACTGCAGTTCAGTAATGCATCTAAAATAGGAAAACTCTTAAAAACTTTTTTGTTTACTTCTAGTATGACTTAAGCTGGATTAAAGTTATCAGGGATCAGTGTTTACGTGATGGATTCTTGATCAGTCTTAATATTATTCATAGTCTTGTGGTAGTATCGGAATATTGTTGTCCATGTAAACATACTGCCTATGTAAACATACTGCCCTTTGTGTTGTGCTTTGCATCCCTGTTCTCAGTGTGCCACAACTCATTTATCACTATGGTTACCCTTGTTATTTGCCATAGTAATAATTTATCGGTAACACTTTATAATAACAGTACATGAATAATGATTTGTTAATATGTAAACTAAACATTACTTAAGGATGAACTAATGATAAGTTAATGGATGAGCAAATCATGAACGACCTATATTTACAACAGGAGGCACATGAGTTCAGATGTGAGTAACAGCTACCGTAATTACTTGTTAGTACATGATTGTTTGTTAATTAATGCATTAATTACCACATTAGTTTATGCTTAATTTAACCAACATGAACTCATGATATGTTAATGTATATTTATATCATGACTTTACTTGGAGGTGCACATCAGCATTAATCCATTCTTAACTACTCATGGACTCCTTCTGCATGTTCGCCTAGTGCGTTTACACTGAATAACAGGAGTTCACATGTAGTTAAGGATGAGTTAATAGTGATGTGCCCCTCCAAGTAAAGTCATGACATAATTATACATTAACAACTCATGAGTTCATGTTGGTTACATTTAGCTTAAACGTAAATGTTTATTAATACAGTAATTAGCAACATGTACCAACAAGCAACAAAGGTAACCGTTATTCACACATGCACTCTTGTGACTCATGATGTAGTTAAGGTTAGTTCATGATTAGCGCATGCCTTAACTCATCATTAATTCATAATAAAGTAATGTTATTTACATATTAACACATTATTCATGTACTGTTATTGTAAAGTGTTACCAATTTATCTCCTCCTCCTCATTCCTTTGTTAGCCCTTTTGTATTTAAACATTTATGTTTGCTTCAATCATTTTAATCCAATATTGTTGCATATAATGCAGCATTTACTTTGGGGCAATGGCTTTTAATCAAGCTTGATTTTTGGCCCTGTCAGAATGGGATTTTAACTACAGCGGCTCGAACTTCAGTTCAGCCGAATGACTAAAAAGTTATCAGTATAATGGTGAAAAACTGTACATTTCTTGTCAAACCATCCAACTGCAATCTTATACCAAATACGGAAATGAGGGCAGTATTAATAGCTAAAAATGTGGGAGAGCGTTGATATTATGTGATTGTGTTGTATTGCAATATGGTGCATTTAAGGGTTGATGTTTAATCTAAAGTAATTCACAAATACTTGAAAAAGAAAAAAAAATATGACAATAGCTTACAAAATAACTGTATAAAATGATTAAACCTTAAATGATAAAAACATATGATATAAAGTCTACCCAGCTTAAATGTAAAATAAAGTGGGAGAGAGAGACAGCTGGAGAAAAAGAGACAGAGCAAAGTTTACAGCATATTTTCCATCTTTCTTGACTATGTGACCAAAGCCTTGTGACCAACTGAGGCTGACTAGGGCCAGACAGGATCTGTGGACATTTTTTGCTATTTCTGCTAAGAATTTTGTTAAAAAATCTGCGGATTTGTGTGAAATGATTTTGGGAGTATCATAACTAAAAACTTAATATTTTAAATAAAAAAATTAATAAAATAATAACTTTTTTTTAATGTTTACACTGCAAATCCAATTAGATCCACTACATTTGGTAAACAAAGCAAGTCTCTCTTAATATATCTACTAAAATGCAGAAAATATTACTCTACAAACTCTGTTGTAAATAAATTATATGAACATTTTAATATTAGTCAATAATTATACTGAAATTAATTTAAAAGCTAATAAATATACATTTACACACATTTACTCAAGTAAATAAACAGAATCAATGATGGGCTAAAAATCTTCAGAAAGCTACTGAATTCTGCATGCGCAGATTTCGTGTGGGCATAGACATGACCTGTGAAACTGACCAATCAATATGTGACCACATCGTAAACCCCTTTTAAGTCCACATATATATATATATATATATATATATATATATATATATATATATATAAAACATATAAGATCACCTCTGCTCATCAAAAAAAAAAACAAATTGCTACAGTATTTTTCATTAATAATAGAAAAAAAGTTTCCATCTTCCAGACTTTTGAATGGTGTGTCATTAATTTGATTAACATATGTATCTAATTATATGTTCTTTACCCAAAAACACAATTTTTTATACCGCTAACAAAAGTGATATCATCTGCCCACACTTACAAAAATGACAGATTTATACAAAACAAAAAGATTGAGGAATCATTTTACATGTGTCTTACTCAACCTAAAACACAAGTGGGTTTGTCTTGACACTGTTTAATTTCTTTATAGGATCATCAAAACAATGGCTTGACGTTAAACAGCTATGTGGTGGCCAGCAGTGTTGGCAACTTCACCATCAAAAACCTGCAGGATCCTGTCAGGATAGAGATTGCACATTTGGAGTATCAGGTATTCATATTCTGTCAGTAAAGGTACAGATTCTTTATTTAGCTTGATGGTTCCATGATGATCACCAATAGGGCATCTTTTCATTCCACAAAATGTATTTTATAAAGAAAAATGTTCTTTAAAAATGTAAAGCATTTAAAAACTGTACAAAAAACCTGTTTGGTGTGTTCTGATACCTTTATTTTTCAGATTGTGCACAGTTCTATCAATATTAAATAATCTCTGTAGTAAGCTGTACTTAGTACAGCGAAATTAGTGCAATCATTAAAGTTCAAAAATGAAAATAAATAGGATAAAATATTGCTTCAATTATAGTGAGTTTTATACGCATAAGAATATAATTACAAATTTGTAAACAATTAATGAAGTATTGATATAATACTACACAGTGATTGAATATGAAGAGAAAGTGTTAAATGCAGTATTGCACAAAATATGGATGTGTTAAAGTGTCAAGGTCTGTTAAAAAAATCACCTTTCAAAGTTTAAACTGAAGAGTTTTGACAGAAAGCAGTACATTTTAATTATAGTAAATAATCATTTGGTCAAGTTTGACTTTCTCTTCAATGGAATTTTAAAGCAGACATTTTCGTCAATAAATGATTTGTCCACGCTAATTACAAAAGTTATTATATCTAATATATCTTAATGTATCTGTCTCTCCAGAAAGATCCGAATCCTCAGTGTGTGTTTTGGGATTTCAACCTCCAAAGTAAGAGAAAGAGAAATGATATATGTAGCATTAAAACAGGCCCATAGGAGGCTGTGCATGCAGGCTTTCAGTAATCATGTAATATCTATTGGTCTCCATTAGATTACTCAGGGGGCTGGAATAGCGACGGCTGCAAGGTCGGTTCAGACTCCAACAGCAACAGGACCGTCTGCTTGTGTAATCACCTCACACACTTTGGCATCCTAATGGTGAGATTTGTGGGATTGGCAGCAGAATGACCCAACAGCGGTTTCATGCGTTAAGTCAATATGCCAGGCTGAAGCAATGTCAGTGTGTGTCTTAAGGTATATGTCAACTATATCTGAAACAGACAGGGTCAATACTTAGGGGCTTCGCTATAAAATAGTGTAGAACTGAAGTTATCAAGACACTTATACATTATTTTGCTGGAAAAGTTGCACCGGGCCAAACTTCAATAATGGGAATAAACACGGGTTAGACATAAACATGGATAAGCTTTACTGTGTAGGCCTATAATATAAGTCACATTTGATCATTTACTTCAGAAATAATGTGAAATCATCTCTATAATAGATCTACACTCAACGGGCACTTTATTAGTTTCACCTTACTAAGGTGGATCCTGTTTGGATCCCTTTTGCCTTCAGGACTGCAGGACTTCAGAACCGAGATTTTGGTTCATATTGACATGATAGCATGTCAATTTGGTCATGGTCATGCAATATGGTCATGCAGTTGCTGCAGATTTGATAGGTGCACATCCATGATTCAAATCTCCCGTTCTACCACATCCCAAAGGTGCTCTATTGGATTGAGATATGGTGACTGTTGAGGCCATTTGAGTACAGTGGACTCATTGTCATGTTCAAGAAACCAGTCTGAGATGATTCGTGCCTTATCACATGGCGAGTTATCCTGCTGGAAGTAGCCATCAGAGGAAGGGGTACACTGTGGGATGGACATGGTCAGCAACAATACTCCGGTAGGCTGGGGCGTTAACACGATGCTCAATTGGTACAAATAGGCCCAAAGTGTGCCAAGAAAATATCCCCCACACCATTACACCACCACCACTAGCCTGAACCATTGATACAAGGCAGCATGGATCCATGCTTTTATGTAGATGATGCCAAATTCTGACCCTACCATCTGAATATCGCAGCAGAATTTGAGACTCATCAGACCAGGCAACGTTTTTTCAATATTCTATTGTCCAATTTTGGTGAGCCTATGCAAATTGTAGCCTCAGTTTCCTGTTCTTAGGTGACAGGAGTGGCACCTGGTGTGGTCTTCTGCTGTTGTAGCTCGTCTACCTCAAAATTCAACATGTTGTGTGTTCAGAGATGCTCTTCTACATACCTCGGTTGTAACAAGTGGTTATTTGAGTTACCAGTCAGTACCAGTTCAGTTTGAGGAACCAGTCTGGCCATTTTTCTTTGACCTCTGGCATCAACAAGACATTTACGCCCACAGAACTGCTACTCACTGGATATTTTCTCTTTTTCTGACTATTCTCTGTAAACACTAAATGATTGTGCGTGAAAATCCCAGTAGATCTTTAGTTTTTGAAATACTCAGACTAGCCCTACTGGCACCAGCAATCGTGCCACGTTCAAAGTCACTTAAATCACCTTTCTTCCCCATTCTGATGCTCAGTTTAAACTGCAGCAGATCGTCTTGACCATGTCCACATGCCTAAATGTATTGAGTTGCTGCCATGTCATTGGCTGATTAGAAAATTGCGTTAACGAGCAGTAGGACGGGTGTACCTAATAAAGTGGCCGGTGAGTGTATATAGTATGAGTAACAGCAGTAAGTCTAAAACAAACAAATTACCATGGCAATTTATTGTAGACATCAAGCAAAACAAAAAAATAACAGCATGTGAACTGCACTATACAGATAACATCTGTCTTTTATTCAAGAATCCAAATGTATGCATACTTTGCGAATGTTTTGCTTGCCTGAGGTTGATTGCATTGTAAAGAATTGTTTCATCTAGTTTCAAAACATGATTTCTACTTCATGTTCATGTTCCGGTAAGGGTAAATGTGCACTTGTTTTATTTTGTGCTACTTTATATTGCAATTGTGTGATTTATAGTAAAAATAACTAATGATATTATGGAATATGTTTTTTTATTCATAGGTGGTCATAATATAGCAGGAAATTTTTTTTATTTGGTTAGATGTACTATTAATGACATTGTGCAAAATCTGTGTGTGTGTGTGTGTGTGTGTGTGTGTGTGCGTGCGTGTGCGTGCGTGCGTGCGTGCGTGCGTGGGGTTAGAATTTGAAGTCAGAATTATTAGCCCCCCTGAATTATTACCCCCCCCCCCCCACCCCGTTTATTTTTTTCCCCGTTTTCTTTTTAATAGAGAGCAGATTTCTTCAACACATTTCTAAACTTAATAGTTTTAATAACTTATCTGTAATAACTGATTTATTTT
Source organism: Danio rerio (assembly GCF_052040795.2). Classification (NCBI taxonomy): domain Eukaryota; kingdom Metazoa; phylum Chordata; class Actinopteri; order Cypriniformes; family Danionidae; genus Danio; species Danio rerio. The sequence goes on from NC_141040.1 coordinate 41,644,405, forward strand.
ATCTTTGCCATGATGACAGTACATAATATTTTACTACATATTTTTCAAGACACTTCTACACAGCTTATTAATGAGTGCAAAGTATTAATTTGAGTCATACTGCTGTATTCATATATCAATGAACACAAAGCTTCCATGATGAAAGAAGTTACTATTAAGTGTTAAAACTACTGTAGATGCTCATATAAGTAATACGATAGACACACTGTTTTTTTACATGGATTTTTAGCATATAAATAATCAGAGGACATGATATTTTGATTTCAGATTAAATCGTTTTAAAATCTTACATTTTTGTCATCTTATAGTCAAAGTAGATTTGTAGTACATTTTAGTGTGCAAAAAGTGGTCACAGAGATCAGAGAAACTCCATAATTTGATAATTAGTAACTTTAACAGAGACACACGAGTGCAGCAGCTTCGTTTGAATAAAAAAAGGAATAAATAATTCTAAATAATACTTAAAATATTATTTTATTAGTTCATCTCACGTAAAGTGTAGAGTGCTGACTTCAATTACTTGAGCTGGCGTTATCAGCTTTTATCAAGGGATATCAAAACCTTACTGACTGACCAATGAGAATGAACTATTCAGAGAGTGTGTAATAAATACTACTAAAGCAGTCTGATAAACGGCATTATTAGATAAGTCTTGCTTTTGTGTTTTAGGATGTCTCTAGAGCTGCTGAGTTGATAGATGAGAAGAACAACAGGGTACTTACCTTTATTACCTACATCGGCTGTGGGATCTCGGCCATTTTTTCAGCGGCAACACTGCTCACGTACATCGCTTTTGAGTGAGTGTCTTTCAGCATTTTTCTGAGTAAAACAGACAAAAAAATTTTAGGAAACAAAAATCTATTAATTACATTCAGTGCCGACCTGTAGAGTTGTGGCACCCTAAGCGAGATTATAAAAATTGGGCCCAATTGTCTAAAAACAGTGAGGAGAAAGCCCAAAAAAGACTATTCCAGTATTGAAATGTGTAACTGTAACATAACTGTAACATATTCAACTTTTTTGTCATATTTACACAAACAATTTCACAAGTACTACTGCAATGCATTGTAAAGTATTGCAATTGAGAGTGGATGTTGGATGTATTAAAAAATAGATATACGTTAATCACAAAAACATAAATATTATATTAGTAAAAGGTACATTAAATAACACATTGCACATTCATAACCTACTATATATTTGGGTTAATTTCATTTAAAATTCAATGTGCATGGCTTAGATATGAAATTAGATATATAATCTACACAAGATTAATTGTTAATCAGCTTTAACAAAGAGATCAGATCCAGGTCTGAGAAGCCAATTTAAGTTTAAAATCTCCTCAGAATCTTAAAATTATTTATTTTTCATATTTTGCGGGTTTTCTCTTCTGCCGTTTACTCCATCTGTCTGTCATAGGTGACATCACTGGCCCATTTCGCTGAGTGGTATGGTACGGGTCACCTTTATCAGGCTTGCTTTTCCACTGACAAAAGGGTACCAATGAAATGGTGTACGACAGAATGTTTCAGTTGATGTCATTCTCTCCACGGAGGAAATGCTAAAGTAAAACTGTACAGGTCGTTCTCAAATATGAGAAGCACTTTTCACAAAGTTTAGGCTTTATATTATACACATAAATACTTGTGTAGAAATTTTCTTTACTAACCTTTCTAGTAACATGATTTGATTACATTGATTGCAGATCAATGATAAATAGCAAAAACTACTGTAACCTCTGCAATTTTGTAAAATAAATAAATAAATGCAACATATATGAACACATACAGCCCCTTACAGTCTCAGATATGTTACCAATTACAGAAAAACTGCACACCGTATACATTTAGTCCTTATTTTGGGTTCAAAAACAACATGCAATACATAGCCCACAGTCAGTGTAAACCTCTCATCTGTATCATTAATCTTCACCGCACATGTAGCCTGTGTTATAAATTAATTCCGTCATTCAGAGTTCATGATAGTTAAACATAGCAGTTTGTTCATGTTTAAGGTTACTGAAAGTATCATTTGTTCTTTTGTTTTTTCTTGCTTCACTCACGTTTGTCCGTTTCTGAATGGATCGGATATCAGAAGCACTTTAATAATTACACACACATTATTATCATCAGCTCAAGAACAACAACAAAAACAACAGGACACATGGCAGGGTGTGTTCTTCTTGTATTTGTGGCTGTTCATCAAGATGACAACAAAGTTTGTTTGAGCTCAAGGCGACCTTGGCTCGTTATTATAGGTATATAGTATTACGATGTATTGTCTCGGCTGTGTATTTAAAAATGGTTCTTCCTTTGCTTTCATTCTTCTAGCTTGTGTAGGCGCTGATTTCTCTGTAAACCAATAGCGTTCAGCTGCACATCTAGCTCTGCCTTTTGGTACCCTTTTGTTGTGCTAGGTACCCTTTGGAAAGGGTACCTAAAAAGTGTTACAGTTCGCTTTTAGGTACATTTTGACAGTGGAAACTGCCATAAAAGCTTACCGACCCATATCGTACAACTTAGTGGAAATGAGCCACAAGTAACCTTTTAATGCATTTTTAATAAAGGGGTCAGCACAGGGGGAGATTTAAGACACGAGGGGGATTTAAGCGGTACTTGGCAAGATGTGGAAGCAAAATGGTTTGTAAAAGTACTTCAGTAAAAAGTGAAATGTTTTATAAGAACGCAAGAACAGATAAGAACGTATACTGAGATTCAGTCACAATAAATATGTTGAGGTGTCCATGGGGCCCTTCATGAAGGGGGGACCCCAGCGACCACCCGTATTGCCTGTTGGATGGGCCGGCACTGATTACAATAACTTACTCTTACTAACCCACTGGGGAAAACACATTGAAGTCTTGCTCAATGCTTTCCAAGAATCGCTTTTCTGACACTCTTCAGTTCTGCTTACTCAGGATTCCCAGATTGTGTTTTCAGCATACAACCTTACTCTTTAAGCTATAGTTATTTACCACAAAAAACACATTGTTGCTATTTTTTATGGTCGTGATTTGTAAGATGTATTGTAAAGAAATCTATATTTCGATTCTGCGAGTAAGTATTCATGTGATAAGGAATTAAGACTTTAAATTGTTTTTTTTAAATAAATGTTGTCCTTTTAAAAATATATTTTCACAGAATCCTGATAAAAAGCTAATTAAATAAAAATATTAACATTTAAAATAATATACATGCAAAATACAACAAGCCCCAAATTTTGGAACAATAGTGCAGATGGCAAACGGACCGTTATAATTGCAGACTCATTGTTTTCTGTCATAAATCTGTAGCTGTAAATCTGGGTGTTTAATTTCCTTTAAGAGAAATATTTGTATTTCTGACTGGGTGTCTAATTACCTTAAAGAAATTTTGAAACTTAAATGAGGTTTTTATATTACAATGACCTCTTATGTCAAAAGGTCAAGCTATGTTTTTTATTTTTCTTTCCAAGAATCGCATTTCTGACACTCTGATCAGTTCTGCTCGCTCACAATTCCTGGATTGTTTTTTTTTTTTACATGGACCCTTATTCTTTGAGCCATACTAGTTTACCATAAAACACCCTGTTACCAGTTTTTTTTTAATGGTTCATATTTTTTTAAATGCAGAATAAAAATATGCATTTCTTGACAATACAAGTAAGTCTTAATGTGATAAAGAATGAAAGTAAAGCTTGTTATATTTTAAAAGTAAAATCTTTTTGAATATCTATTATCACTAAATCCTAAAAAAAGCTAATTAAATAAAAATGTTAACCTTTAAAACAGTATACTTGCAAAATACAAGCCTCAAACTTTGAAACAATGCTGTACATGGCAATCACTCCAATATAATTGCAAGCTCATTGTTTTCTTTGACATAAATCTGTAGGAAGCTGCGGCGAGATTATCCCTCCAAGATCTTGATGAATCTCAGCACGTCTCTGCTCTTCCTCAACATGGTGTTTCTTCTGGACGGCTGGTTAGCCTCTTATGAAATTAAAGAGCTGTGTGTGACCGTGGCTGTGTTTCTGCACTTTTTCCTTCTCACTTCCTTCACCTGGATGGGTTTAGAGTCCATCCACATGTACATTGCCCTGGTCAAGGTCTTCAACACATACATTCGGAGATACATCCTCAAGTTTTGCATCGTGGGATGGGGTAAATACCACACTATGTGTTTTGTTTATATGTTTCTTTGTTCTACGATTCAATTTGGTGAGCATTTTCCATGAAGGAGTCGCTGAACAAAGTAGTTAGAAGATCTTGTTGTTTTTCAGGTGTCCCTGCTGCAATTGTTGGAATTGTGTTGGCTGTGAGCAAAGATTCGTATGGGAAAAATTACTATGGAAAAGGAAAGGATGGGCAGGGAACATCGGAATTGTAAGTATTGCTCATGAAGTTCAAACTGACCATTCGCAGAACGTTAAATGTTCTCTGAGGTTCAGTTATGTAATGTTTTTAACATGGAAAAAATTCTGACAAGAAAAATCAGACTGTGTGTTCAATTACCTTAAAGAGAATGATTTGAATTTTGAAACTTATAATACAATGACTTTGGTAACACCTAGTTACACACGGTCACAACTATTACACGGTCACAGTATTAACAAACCATTAACCTACACTACTAGGTTAATAAACTGTTAATTAACTGTTTATTAATAGTTAGTAAGTTGGGTACGGTTTTGGGTAGGATAAGGATGCAGTATTACAAACTATATTACTCTAGACAGCCTGACACATAAACAAGAGCTCACACAATCAATTAAATAATTCAAAAAATTAAAATTGATTAAAGAAATTTAATAATTATATACCCCTTCAGACCCGAATTATGCTCCAAGTTTCCATTTTCACTGTTCTTGGGGCTTCTATAATTGACAAATAATTATAATAATAAATATTCAACACCCTTTAAGTCATAAGTATCAAAGTTATATACTGGAGGGCCGCAGCTCTGCACAGTTTTGCTCCAACCCTATTCTAACACAGCTAATCCAACTGATAAAGGTGTTTAAGAGTAGTCTTAAACACCTTGATTAGTTGGATCAGGTGTGTCTGATTAGGGTTGGAGCAAAACTGTGCAGAGCTGCGGCCCTCCAGGACTTGAGTTTGAGGGTGCTTTTACACTCCTTGCCACCTTCTTGGTTGGTTTGTGTTCATACTGTCTTTTTTCCTTCTGAACCTTGGTTCGCTTGCGTCATCCAGCTGCTGTTGTGTGTACAGCTGTTGCTAGGTGATAGACACGAATGCAAATCTCTAAAATGGAAATATAAACATAAATCGCAGTCGTTCTGCTTTTACTGAATCCTTTGGTTTTGGACATACAGAAACGGCTTGCGTCCATCTGCCGCAAAAATGTTTTAAACGTTCAGTACATCACGCGATGTCTGCAGAAGCTGTTTTTGGAGGAGACAAGCAGACATTATCACTGTGATTGCGCTGGCTCAGTGCCGCTTATCACCAAGGTACAGTACGTGATACACAGACACACTCTATGGAAACGATATTTGGTTGTACAGTCGGCGGGTTGCTTTCAATATTTTGTACAATTGCATACTAGCTAAAGTACCATACTCTGACATCAAGCGAACCCAGGTGCGGACCAAAAGTGCTAGTGTGAAAGCACTCTAAGTATGTATGCTTTAAGTAAATATATACAGTATTTTTGTCCATTTCAATGTACATCAGGTCAGAACAGTTATACTTCCCGAATATTAAACCAACTTAACCCCTTCAGACCTCAATTATGTTCCAAATTTCAGAAAAATGGGATGTCATGTGATGTCCATTGTAATGGAAGCAGCGTCTGAAGGGGATAAAATACGATAAAAAGCATAGATGATTTCTGGTAAACTTGAAATTTATTTTAAAAAGCACAAAAGTTAACATTATGATATTTTACTTTAAGTTTGAGGTTTTTGTTGTATAGATTGCATCTTGTTAATAAAAAATTGCATCTTCAACACTCCACTTAATGTCCACATCTGGGATATTTCCATCTGCTATATGCTCAAGAACTTCAAGATCTGTATATTCTGCATATGAAATTGTTTCAGCGATGAACTAGTACATCAATATAGTCTTTTTTATCTTAAAAATGTTAATTACTGGAGTTTTAATTTCAGTAAAATATCTTGAACCCATTGCCCATAATATTGAACAGACGTACAGTATTTGAAAAAATCCTGATCTAAAGCAATATTACAAAAGATTTTAAACATAAAGTAAATGCAATCCCTCTTTTTTATACAATCTATGAAATATTGATATGAATAAATCAGGATAAAAAACATTGTAAATGTGGCTTATGTTTGTGTCTGGAGTGAAGTGATTCCATGCTGCTTTTCAGTGTTGCGGATTTTATTTATTTTTTATTTTTTTATTGCAACATGCGAGGCTTACCACCATTAGATGAAATGCTCAGGAACCACAAAAAATAATTAACAAATTTAAAATAAATAATCTTTGAAAAAACTAAAAGGTCTGCTGATGGAGGAAGACCAATCAGGCAGCCAAAGACGCAAGCTCTCCCATGGAACATAAGAGTGATTCTTTTATCATGTACTCATCATCACCAACAACGCGACTCAGTTAAGCACTCCAACCCTTCAAACAAGTGCGCCATCTAGTGGGTGGCCCAGGACCAGCAAAAGATAAAAACACAAGTTAATATCTTAATAGTAGGCAGGTAATAAAACAGTAGTTAATAACATAAATTGTGACTTAAAGTGTTTCCATGTACTCTTATGTCAAAAGGTCAAGCTATTTTTTATTTCACAGTTAATTACCTCGTTATTGCAACAAATATGTAGTATTTTCAATTCTGAATTTCCTTTATGTTTTTAATTATGTTTTACAGCATTATTCTCATTCTATTGGTATTTCTGGTCTTTATTTCTGCAGTTGCTGGATTCTCAACCCAGTGGTGTTCTACGTGACGTGTGTGGCCTACTTCTCCATAATCTTCCTGATGAATGTTGCCATGTTCATTGTGGTAATGATCCAAATCTGTGGACGTAACGGCAAGCGCAGCAACCGGACACTGCGAGAGGATATCTTGCGTAACCTGCGCAGCGTGGTCAGCCTGACGTTCCTGTTGGGTATGACCTGGGGCTTTGCGTTTTTCGCCTGGGGTCCAGTCAGCCTGGCCTTCATGTACCTCTTCACAATTTTCAACTCACTGCAGGGTTGGTACACTGTCTTTCTACTATACTTCTTGTTAATGAAAAGACACCATAGAATCACTTTATGAGTACAGTGAAAACAAATATATTTCATTTATTTCTCAGTGAAGGTGTTTTTTGTCATCCATTTCTCAGTGAAATATTTGTAGTGCATTTGAATTGCACTTTGAAATCCTCTTTTTTATTTTAATTATTTAATGAAGTATTTTAAATGTTACTAAATGTTTACTGTGTTTTAGCACTGAATACAGTGTTTGTCAATTGTAACCACAAGATAAAAGCTTTACCTACATTTTTAACATAATACAGGTTAGTAAATGCATACTATTAAGTGAATCTATACTAAAACATTTTAAAAACATACATGCATGCATACATGCATACACACATACATACACACATACATACACACATACATACACACATACATACATACATACATACATAAATACACACATACATACATACATACACACATACATACATACATACATACATACATACATACATACATACATACATACATACATACATACATACATACATAAATACACACATACATACATACATACATACATACATACATACACACATACATACATACATACATACATACATAAATACATACATACATACATACATACATACATACATGGGCTACAGTGCTCATCATAAATCAGTACACACCATTTTGAAAACACATTTCTAGATGAAAGTAATATTTGCGGTGCATTTGAACAAAACAGATTCGTTAAAAATAGATATTTATTAAAACAATGTTTTTGTCACTGAACATATTTAGAAATAGATAAACAATCCGAAAATTCAAGCTAAATATTGAATAAAAAAATTACAAATTACAAAATTTAAATTAAAATGATCAAAATGTATATATTTTTAGTTTCTCTTGATGTTTTCTATTTTTTATTTCATTTAATAGTTAAGTATATATTTATATTTATATAATATATGATATTAATAAAATTTATTTATTTATTTATTTATTTATTCATTCATTTTTTTATTGGAGTACGATTGACACATAAAACAATGAAGTTTTTTTAAATGTTACTAAATGTTTACTATGTTTTTAACACTGAATAATTGCAATGAGTTAATGGTAACCACAAGATAAAAGCTGTACCTACATTTTTAACATAATACAAGTTAGTAAATGCATACTTTTAAGAGTGAATCTGTTCTAAAACATGTTAAAAACACAGATCTATCGTGTTGATTTCATGAGTTTTTGACTTCTATTTAATTTTTGGTTAATTGAACTATTTTAAAACATACATTACATACATAGTTTTTAAATGTCATGCTTTCGTGTGTTTACAAACTTTCTACAACAAAATTCAGCTATTCCTTTCTCATTTAATAATAATTTGCCGAAACCCGGGATCGAACCAGGGACCTTTAGATCTTCAGTCTAACGCTCTCCCAACTGAGCTATTTCGGCGTGGTGACAGTGGAGGATAAAAACGTGTTTTTCCACTAGAGGTCGCTTTGGGTTGACTGATAGAGTTGTTAGCGGTGTAACATTCGAGCATTGAAAATAGCCTGTGGGTTATGTTCATTAAGAATTAAGAAGTATTATTCGTTTGTTTCAACAGGATTATTCATATTTGTGTTCCACTGTGCCCTGAAAGAAAACGTACAGAAACAATGGAGGAGATATTTGTGCTGTGGAAAGTTACGCTTGGCAGATAATTCAGGTAAATCTAGTTGTTGTTGGGTTTTAATTTGGTCTTAACTGATTGTATTGTATTCTATATTACTATTTTTTTCTTGAATTTTGTTAACGAGCATATGTCAGAGCTGTTTAAAGACATTAAGCACTTATCATGATGACTTTTATTTAAATGGATCTGTTCAAATTAGCTATTTGAATGCAGAACATTTCAATTCCAATGTTGTATTTGTGTATATACATTTTTTTTTCAACTTTTTTTTTATTTTATTACAAAACCCAGCAAACAATACAGAATATTAACTTATAAAATTTTAGATTGTACTTTCCCACACTAACATTTGTTAGACAGAAATAACATTTAAAATAAATAATAATTATTATTTATAAAATAAAATACTATACTATACTATAAAAAATATTTAGATTGACCAATGTGTGTCCATAGATAATAATAATAATAATAATAATAATTATTATTATTATTATTATTATAAACATTATTATTTTGAATTTTTAATTACAGTCATCTTCCCAAAGACATTTATTGTATATGCATTTAATATTATCATTTTTAAACTTGCATCCTTTCTTAGTGATTTTGTTTCTCATATGTTTATTGTTTTAGTTGCTGAATTCTTCAGACCTTTAGTTGCGCTCAGAATGTGTTTCAGTAAAGCCCGGATTTGAAGACTTTCTTTAGCCTTAAGTATCACAGAATTACTGTTACTAAAATGTAGGGCCAGAGGAGACTTAGCTGTACTTTTACATCTAATTAAACCAGGAATGAAAAATTGTCAGCAGTGCTTTTTATTGAATGCCAGGACCTCATAACTTTCTCTTTTACAAAGTTATCTGTCCTGTATTCCCGATGATGGAATTGCTGTATATTATCTAATATTCCTGGATTTTCTTGTGCCGTATCTTAATGCATGGGATACACCTGTGTGATGAAAGCTGGCTGGTAGTCATAGATAACATTTAACCATGTTTTGCAGACTGGAGCAAGACTGCCACTAATAATACAAAGAAAGTGAGTTCTGATAACCTGGGAAAGTCCCTCTCCTCCAGTTCCTTTGGCTCCACTACAGCCAACTGGACGTCCAAAGCCAAAGCCACACTAAATCCATTTGCCAGGCACAGTAATGCAGGTAAGCGTAAAGGTAATGATGTGAACTGTTAGGGTTAGATTATTCGGCTTTCATTAATCCTATGATGCATGAATTAGTCAATTTAAAAAGAGTAACAAATGTTATCATTAATTTAAAATGAGAATGCTTTTGTATACTTTAAAATGAAATATTTTGCACACCGCACACTAATGTTTGATTTATACAGTTTTGCCAGATAAAACAAACATTTTCTAGCCCAAAAGCTGTCCAAAACCCACCAAAAACCACCAAAAATGCCCAAAATATTATTAATTTATTTATTTTTGAATGATTTAAATTTAAATTACTCTAGTTACTTTAACTGTCATTATTTTTAACCATACAGCAATCAACAGCAGCAGTCACAGGCCCACAACATAAGCGGATCACATTGAAATACTGCCCCCCTCTTACCCACAAACTAAACTTAATGTTGTGTAGATTATTATTAGAGTATGTTTTACTTTCGAAATGGGGTATAAATTTATCTTATTTGGCGTTTTAAATTCCTTTGAACATTATTAGGTGCTGCTTGTCAATCAGTCAATGCTTTGATATTGCTCTTGCTGTCAATTGAGAGAAAAAATTATCGCAAAAAGTTTCATGACAAACTGCTGCGAGTTTAATGCACTGGTCACTACTAACTGAAAGGAGTAGGAGCACACAGTTGGGTTTTGTTAAATAAGTTGCATATGAAATTTATGTTTCAACCACCCAAATTTTATCATCCCGCCAATGGTAATTTTTTACCCGCACAATCAAATTCAAAACAGCCCAATTAGGCTGAATACCTCCCAATCTGGCAACACTGAATTTATAATTGATTATATATATATATATATATATATATATATATATATATATATATATATATATATATATATATATATATATATATATATATATATATATATAGTGTGTACTATCATGGATTTAAAAAATCTTTTAAATATTTAAATATTTGCATATTTTGTTCTAAAGGTGATACATGTTTTACGGATCTTTTGCACAGAATTGTTCCAAAGTTTGGTTTAATTTTTAATTCCTTTTGGATTTAAATAATGTTTATTCAGCAATAATTGAACTTTATTACAAGTGTTAGTAATAATAAGAAATGTGTATTGAAAATGGTGCCTTAGGTAGAGAAATATTTCAAAACTAATATTGTATTATTATTAATTCTGAATTAAGTTATTTTTAATATAATTACTTTCAAAATATTGTTGTTTTAACTTTTAATTCAGATGATTCTCTTTAAACTTTTTGTTTTACCAACCCTAAATTGGTACATATTAGTATATACACTCACTGGTCACTTTCTTACGTACACCTTACTAGTACAAGGTTGGACCCTCTTTTGCTTTCAGAACTGCCTTAATCCTTCATGGCATAGATTCAACAAGGTACTGGAAATATTCCTCAGAGATTTTGGTCTATATTGACATAATAACATTACACAGTTGCTGCAGATTTGTTGGCTGCACATCCATGATGCGAATCTCCTGTTCCACCACATCCCAAAGGCGCTCTATTGGATTGTGATCTTTTAACTGTGGAGGCCATTTAAGTACAGTAAATACATTGTCATGTACAAGAAACCAGACTGAGATTATTTAGCTTTACAAAATGGCACAATGTCATGCTGGAAGTTGCCAACAGAAGAGGTTTACACTGTGGTCATAAATGGATGGACATGGCAGCAACAATACTCAGGTAGGCTGTGATGTTGACACGACTGGTCTCAACTGGTAGCAATGGAGCCACAGTGTGCCAAGAAAATATCCCCCACACCAGTGTTACAGTGTTCTTCCCTATTCTGATGCTCAGTTTAAACCGCAGCAGAATGTCTTGACCATGTCTACATGCCTAAATGCGAGTTGCTGCCATGTGCCTTCTTATCTGAACATGCAGCTCAACTCCTTGTTCAAGCTCTTGTTCTCTCCAAACTGGATTACTGCAACTCTCTACTAGCTGGGCTTCCAGCTAACTCTGTCAAGCCTCTTCAACTGCTCCAGAACGCAGCAGTACGAGTGGTCTTCAATGAACCTAAACGAGCACATGTCACTCCGCTGCTAGTCCGTTTGCACTGGCTGCCAGTTGCTGCTCGCATCAAATTCAAAGCTCTGATGTTTGCCTACAAAGTGACTTCTGGCCTTGCTCCTTCTTATCTGCTCTCACTTCTGCAGATCTATGTGCCCTCCAGAAACTTGCGTTCTGTGAATGAATGTCGCCTCGTGGTTCCATCCCAAAGAGGGAAGAAATCACTTTCAAGAACGCTCATGCTCAATCTGCCCAGTTGGTGGAATGAACTCCCTAACTGCCTCAGAACAGCAGAGTCACTCGCTATTTTCAAGAAACGAAAAAACTAAAACTATTTAAAAACTCAACTATTTAGTCTCCACTTCACTTCCTAATCTGCAATTGCCTCTCTGAATATCACACTAACTGTACCCAAAAAAAAAAAAAAAAAAAAATACTAATACTTCCCTGAAACTTGCCTATAAGCACTTATTCATTGTTGCTCTTAGTTGTGTAAATTGCTTCCTTGTCCTCATTTGTAAGTCGCTTTGGATAAACGCGTCTGCTAAATGACTAAATGTAAATGTAAAAAAATGTGATTTTCTGATTAGAATTTTGCATTAACAAGCAGTTAGACAGGTGTACCTAATAAAGTGGCCGGTGAGTGTATGGAGAACTACATATTTTCTTTTTTCCATTGGTCATATGTACCAAACCTTGCTCGCTAAAGGCTTAAGATTAAAAGTTTTATTTGGTACCAGAAATAGTGCTTGAAAGCTTTCATTAGCATGCTCTCAGTCATACATTGCTTTTATGTGTAATGCTTGCCTATTTTTAGTAATGGTATTGCCCTTCATGCCTTGTCTTACTTTGTGCTTTGCTGTACTGTGTTACTTGTTGTGTGACTGTACGCCTGGACTCAGTGGTGCTGTGTGTCTGTATTTATGTTTGTGGTATAGATAGTACCCTGCAATAATGCCATGGAGAGACTTCCTGAGGTAAAACCACACAAGCCAGCTTGAGTTTACACTGCTTTCCTCTATTCATGTGATCAGCTTCCCCTGTTGGGAGAGACTGAATTCAATCCAGCGGCCCTAGGCCTAATACCTAGTCTAACTCCTAACATATGAATGCTTTTTTGACCCCCCCCCCAAAATTCATTAGGTGTCTGTTGTGATGGAATAGTTGCCTGTTGGATTGAATCCAAGCTGTGGAGTGACATTCAAGAACAAGAAAACACACTGTTGCTGGTTATCATTGTCAGAACTATCTGCTTGTTCAAGGGTTAGTTCACTCAAAAATAAAAAACTGTATCGTTAATTACTCACCCAAACCCCTCAAACCTTTTTTTTTTTTTTGTCTTTGGGACACACATTAAGATATTTTATAGGAAACCCAAGAGCTCCATAGACTGCAACAAAATACCAGAATAACATCCTTAAAAACAAACTACTGGTATATGCCTTAAGTTGTTCAATTAGAATATTATGAAGTTAAAATAATACTTTTGTACACTCATAAGACAAATGCAATGACTTCATTCAATAATTTACTTTGTTTTCATCAGAGCGCAGTTCTCTTTATGCATGTCACACTGCTGACATATTAGCTCCGATGCTTTGTTTCAAACAGGAAGTCATGTGCGGGCATCTGGAGAATACATCAGTGCACCTCGCTCTTGTAAATGTGCTCCCTATACTGACACTAAAGAGAAGAGATTGTTGAATTAAGGTGTTATTTCTGTTTTATGTGCGTACAAAAGTATTCTTGTAGCGTCGTAATATTATAATTAAATGGCTGAAAGAATTGCTGTGTCTCAATTCACCTACTTATACCACATCCTAAGTATTTTTTGTGAAGCATATGCAAGCTTTGGGACATACTGCTACCTTGTTAACCATTGTTGGGGAACGTTACTTAGTTATTCATTACGATATTGAGTTACTCCCCAAAAAAGTAACTACAGTTGCGTTACTTAGTTTCTTTGTATGGCAAGCAATTTGTTACGTTACTTCTGAGGTACTTTTGAGTTACTTTTTCATACCAGCCTGAGGCTTGATCTCTTTTAGATCTTGCAGGGTATTTTTATTTTTTTAGATAGGGAAGCTAAAAAAAAAAAAAAAAAAGAATTAAAAAAATTTAATAGCGTTACTTTTTGAGAACTTCCTGACGCTATACATCCCATATATACAGATAAATGAACGTTTAAAGCAATGTGTTTGCTACTTTAGTATTTTTGTCTTATTAGTTCACTAAAATCACTGGCCATTGAGACAATTCCCTTTCCTTCCATGCATTCAAAGTTATGAGAATACTTCCATCACAGAAATGTAACACTCTGCCTTCTTGGCTTTTCTCTGTTTTCGCGGGGAGCTCATTATCTAATTAAGTGGGATTCAATGTGATCACCATAATTTTATTTCAGCAAACAATTTTTTAAAAGCATATTGATTAATCTAGAAGTAACTTGAGTTGCATTTTTTAAATTCATTTTTTAAATACTGTTTCTTAATTTTTTTAAGGAGTGCTTTATACTTTTACTTGCTACATACTTAGTAAAGTATTAATATAGTACCTAACTCATGTTACTTGTAATGCGATGTCCCAACACTGTCATTAATGAACCGTTATGTTGCTTAGTTACATGCCACCAATCATCTTGACACATTATCCACAATTCTTTCATATTTAATCACCTACCTTTTTGGAGATTTAAGCAGCAGATTAATCTGCCATGTGTAAGTCATTCATGCAGATAAATCACTTTACATATTTACCAAAGTCTGTGTATAATAATGCATTCAGATGTTATTGTCCAAACACACCTTTATAGAAGTTCACATTGTTGTTGCTGATGAAATAAAACATGTTAAATGGGATTTAAATATTTTTCAGCAGGTTAGACATTGAGTTAAGTTTTACAAGCACCTTTACATTGCAAAAAATGTTTTGTCTTGTTTCTAGTCCAAATACCGAAAAAACTTTAATCAAGAAGAATTTTCCAGACAGTCTTGTCTTCGGAAATAATATGCCAATATTAAGTGAGTGGGGCGAGGCAGTGGCGTAGT
The DNA here is from genome assembly GCF_052040795.2 of Danio rerio. NCBI lineage: Eukaryota > Metazoa > Chordata > Actinopteri > Cypriniformes > Danionidae > Danio > Danio rerio. The sequence goes on from NC_141040.1 coordinate 41,659,506, forward strand.
AGGTAGTGCTGTCGCCTCACAGCAAGAAGGCGTTTCTGTGTGGAGTTTGCATGTTCTCCCTGCCTTTGCGTGGGTTTCCTCCGGGTGCTCCGGTTTCCCCCACAGTCCAAAGACATGCGGTACAGGTGAATTGGGTAGGCTAAATTGTCTGTAGTGTGTGAATGTGTGTGTGGATTTTTCCCAGAGATGTGTTGCGGCTGGAAGGGCATCCGCTGCGTAAAAACTTGCTGGATAAGTTGGCGGTTCATTCGGCTGTGGGTGAGTTTTTCCTTAAAACAAGCAAAATAATCTGCCAAGGATGTAAGCAAAATAATCTTGTCAAAAGGAAAAACAAGATTATTTTTCTTACCCCATTGGCAGATTATTTTGCTTGTTTTAAGGAAAAACTCGCTTAATATTGGCACATTATTTCTGAAAACAAGACAATATGTTTTGCTTGCCTAGAAAATGCTTCTTGATATAATGATTTTTAGATATTTGTACTAGAAAGAAGACAAAAATCTAAGAAAGAAAATAAGTTTTTCCAGTTTACCAAAGCCTTTCTTGACGATTAGTCTTGCATGATTGCTGTCTTTGTAGTTTGTTAACAATTTTACCCACATTAGTTGTTCTAATCGAATTCATGTCCACTGTGCAATGTGTTATGGAAAGTTTTAGCAGTTGGAGGATAGACAGTCACAGTTCTACACTTGGAATTTCTACCAGAAGTAGTAGACCATCCGGTATCCTTTGGCATAGTTATTTCAACATACTATGTTTTGGGACATAACATTTGAATACTATTTAGGACAGATAGTTTGAGAATTGGGATACAGCAAATGTTTTTAGTACCTTTCTCGGACTTTGAACAAGTTAGGATTGTTGCTCTCTAGGGGATGAGGGAGCTCTCGGTTTTCATCCAAAATATCTTAATTCTGTACCAAAGACGAATGAAGGTCTTGGGGTTAGAACGACATAAGGGTGAGTAATTCTGTTTTGGGTTAAGTTTTAATGTATCCCACCAAGCAATTTTTTTCTTTTAATAGACATTTAAGCAGAGACATCTTAACTAAATCAAGGCTAAATTTGGGCTGTGAGTGAAATTCTGATAGATGTTTACTGTAACAAAAGTCCAAAATGAAACTAGTCATCAAATAGAAAGACTAAGAGACTTCACGTATGTAGACATTCATTTCTTTCTTTTTAAAAACTAGTTTAACAACACTGTAAAACCCAAACAGTCAACTTTATCAAATGAAATGAGTGTAGTTCAATCAAAATTTACTAAAAGACAATTCTACTCATTTGAAAAGAGTTTTAAACTCAGTGTTGAAGGTAATGAGTTTATTGAATACCTCATTACTTCATCAGAAATAAAGTAAGTTTACAGTATTCATATAGATTAGTTTTTTTTTTAACTCAAATGGTTTGTTTCAATCAGTTTCTTCAAACGGTTTGAGTTGCCTTAACTCATTGGGTTTTACAGTACTTAGTTGGTTTGAGTTCTCATCATTCACTGGTATTTACTGTGCTCAAACGGCTTCGTTTACTCAAATAGATTAAGTTCACAGTATTCATTAATATTAGTTTTTTTTAACTTTAATGGTTTGTTGCAATCGATTTCCCCAAATGATTGGAGTTACCTTAACTTTTTGGGTTTTACAGTGTATTGTTAATCTATTAGATTTTTCACTGACGGCCTAAATTCAGTCTTGTTTTAGCCAAGTTATCTATGTTTAAACTTCTGTTAGACACACAAAAAATGCTTGCTGGGATGAAATATTGTTTTCTGGCGTAAACCTCTGTTCATTTGAGTTGAGAAAACTCTCCTTATAAACGTTTATGACCACTGTTTAGTCATATCACATATTAGTGCCATCTGTTGTTCAATTTTGGTATCTGACAGAGTGTTTGGACCCAGAAATTAGGACATGTGACATATAATAGTATTGCTAGCACAGTGGTGGGATACAAAAAAACACCTCAATTCTGAATAAATAATTGTAAAATCTTTATAGTTTAGATTCCCACATATTTTTGACTGGACACTGATAAGCTTTAGTGTCTTTTAGAAGTTCTGAATGTCATTTGCACTCTGTTTAACATTAATTTTCCGCACGGCGGGCTGTTGTTATTTGTCTCCTTTGTTTTTTTTTTCTTTTTGTTTGGCAGTGTTATTGTTCCCACTGGGAAAAATACCCGGCTTGCACTGACTGCCACTAAAATATGTAAAACCTTAAACAGTAAACCCTCATTGTCGCATCAGGATCACTCAACATGCTGGCCATGCAGATGATGGATGATATGCACATGCTGTTTGACACTAATAATGTACCTAACATCCCAGATTAAAACACTCTCAGATTAGATTTTTAATAGTGTAATTGGTGCTGCTCATTACTTGGGGTCATCTGGTTGATAGTTTGTCATTGTAAGATATTGAGACATTTGAAGAGATGATAACACATTGAGTGTGTTAACTAATTACATTATTTTTTTGGTAGGGCAGTTAAAGGGTTATTTATGTTTTTCAGGCCAGTGACTTTTAAGCAATTCAAACCAGGTTAAGCCATTCAGATCTTTACATTTAATCATTTAATTTATGTACTTTTAGACCCCGTTGAATGTATTACATTTTAAACTTGCTAAAAACCATAAAATTTTAAAATGCTGGATTGTTCAATTACAACGTCCGATCAAATATGGGCAAACCCAACCACTGAGTATCACTGAGTAAAAAGAAAAATAGCCCAAACATTGGGTTCGTCTATATTTGATCCAACGTTGGGTTACAACAACCCACCATTTATCAAGTATATAATTGTAATTTATTAACATTGTATTAAATTGAGCTTTTTAAGGTGAAACTGTATTCATGTGTGTGATTTTTCTTTAAATCACTTGCGCATTCTCAGTAGCCATATCTGTATTTACCTATTATATTTGATGTGTATTTACGCAATATACTGTATATGGCAGAACAACTGAAAGTTCTCTTGTAATTTATTTACCCTCATGTCTTTCTTAACCCCAGTGAACTCCGTTCTTCTTCAGAACACAAATCAAGATATTTTTAGCAAATTCTGAGGGATTGTTGTCCTTCCGTTGAAAGTCTGTTCACCCAAAACTTTGACTATCTAAACGAATCTATATGAATGAAGCAATGTAATCTAGTTTCAGAATAGACATGATCACTTAAAGGGGTGGTCCACTACAATAGTATATTTAAAACTTTAGTTGATGTGTAATGTAGCTGTGTAAACGTAAACAACATATCTGAATGTAAAACGCTCATAGTTCAATGAAAAGGAAGACATTGGCTTTTAGAGTTAGCTTAGCAAAGCCTACAGCAAACGAAGTTTGGGGACTACAAAAAAACACATCCAGGTTAATGACGTCATAAACCAGGTTACGTGAAATCACCCTGTGCAGTGACAGGGCATGGCCAGATGTGCTGTAATGTTATAACAGAGATGCTTCCTGGTGACGTGGAGCTGATCCGCAAATCACAGCACAAGATGTTAGCAGACCAATCAGAGCCTCTTGAGGACGGGCTTTTGAAGGAACTAGGAAATATTACAGTCAATTTCATGTTAGCGGAGTAGCTGTATATAATCAAAGTAAGATATATGACAAAATAATGTGATTTTTCACAAATGAAGCATGAGCACACATTGCTTTGCTTCTTTTGAACACAACCAAGTCTTAAAAATACACATTGGACCACCCTTTTAAAGTAATGAACAGATTTATTCTAGTGTTATATTCACATATGATAAGCTAAATGTTTTTATAATTTCAGAGTGTTCGCGGGGTCTTAAAGTCTTAAAATGTCTTCAAATATTTATTTCTTTTTTAAATATTTCCCAAATTATGTTTAACAGGAAACTTTCACAGTATGTCTGATTATATTTTTTTCTTCTGGAGAAAGTCTTATTTGTTTTATTTCGGCTAGAATAAATGCAGTTTATGATTTTTTAAACACCATTTTAAGGACAAAATTCATTAGCCCCTTTAAGCATTTTTTTTTCTCGATAGTCTACAGAACAAACCGTCATTATACAATAACTTGCCTAATTACCCTAACCTGCCTAGTTACCCAAATTAACCTAGTTAAGCATTTAAATGTCATTTTGAGCTGTATTAAAGTGTCTTGAAAAATATCTAGTCAAATATTATTTACTGTCATCATGGCAAAGATAAAAGAAATCAGTTATTAGAAATGAGTTATTAAAACTGTCATGTTTAGAAATGTGCTGAAAAAAATATTTTCTCTGTTAAACAGAAATGGGGTGGGGGGGAGGGGGATAAACAGGGCGCTAATAATTCGGGGGGGGGGGGGGTGGCGGATAATAATTCTGACTTTAACTGTATAATCCATCTCAAAACTTGTGAAAAGTATTTAGCTCTGTATAAGTCTAAATTTTCATTCATAATAGTCTTAAAAGTGTCCTAAAAGTCTCATATTGGATTTGAAGAAACCTGCAGAAACCCTGCATTAATACTTGGTCACAAAAGCTCAAGCATGCTTGCTTGATGAGTGAGAACCAATGAGGTTTATTCCTGTGTGTCTTCTGGGACATTTGAGCTTTTGCAAGAACTAATAATGTTTGATCTTGTAGTGATTGTTGACCAAAAATAGAAAAGTTTTGCTGTTATTTTACCTTTACGCCATTCAAGATTTAGGAGGTATTTATTAATCAGTTGAACATTAAAATAACTTTATTGAAAACTCTGACCCTTGGTAATTTGTAACATACAAGTCTCTTTGAGAGACTGTGTAAAGCTAAAAATCTTGTCTTGGATGGCGGGAGGATGGGTAAATTAACACCAGATTTATATTTTGGGGTGAACTGATCTCTTTAACTTGTTCAGATGAATGCATACTCTTATAGAAGGTGACTGAAGGTGCATGTGTATTGGAATGTTTTGCCTAAAAACTGCAAAAAGGCATGGGAAACCAACAGAATGGCATGGACAAATAACGACTCACCCTTTTTTATGTATGTGTGTGACTATAAGTTTAATAAATTGTAAACTCCAGTGTTTTTTCTATTGAGACAGCAAACATTTTTGAAAATCATTTCATTTGTATTTATCTTATACGGATACTTTGGCATCAACACTCAATTTTATGTATCATATTTAGTCCCTCACTCAAGCATTGTGACATATTTGCAGGTAAAAGTTCCTCCAATCAGAGCAGTCCCAAATGCAGCCCTTCTGACGGAGAGCCTTCCTCCTCCATTCTTCCTGTGCACCAGGTCCTGGACAAGGTAAAGGGCTATTGCTCCGTGCGCTCGGACAACTTCTACAAGAACATTATCATGTCAGACAGCTTTAGTAACAGCACTAAATTCTAAAGCGAGAAGGCCGGGATGGATATTATATTGAGTTTTAACCCTCCAAGCCCTTCCACCTTCCCTGACTGGAGTAAATAAATGCATAGAGAGGGCAAGCTATGAAAGATGATTTTACAAACTGTGATTTTCAGCTTATACTGACTATGTGATCTGTAAATATTCATAATATATTTTACTATTTGTGCTTTTTCTAATTTCTGTTTTGCATAATTTCTCTTTTTTGCACATTGTTTTTTGAGACTTTTGTATATAAATAAATGCCTAAATTGTTGCTGCGGTGGTAAAAAACTGAAAGTAAAAAACAGAAATGGGACCATTTTACAACCAAAGACTCACTAGCGAACGAGAAATACTAGTTAGTTCCTCTGTTGGGGGCTCAAAGAACAAGAATGGTTGGGAGCTTGCATTTTTCCTGCTTGTGAATTTTGCCTTGGTTTAGCTTTCCTCACCTTAAGCAGTACGTTGTAAATTAGTCAAACTTTAATACTTTTATTTTGTAATTATTTAAATTCTCTCTATTTTAGACTTTACATGATCTACTACTGATTAACTTTACAGTTTTTTTACAGTGTGAGCATTGTTCAGTTCAACAGATTTGCTTTACAAGAAGGCAAAATGAAACGGAAAGCAACAGCTATACACCAAATCTAACACATTCAGACCTTCGTATTGCTGTAGATTAAAGATGTTGTTCTGACTTGGTATTTATTTTAAACGCTTTTAAGAGATTTCTATGCTCACCAAGGGTTGTTTTGTGTTGCTCTGGTTATCAGTGTAGATCATCGTTGTGTAGCGTGGATGAATGCTTGATGAAAATGTGACATCCTGCATATTAAATGCACTTAAAACAGATGGTGTCTTTCTTATTTTTTAAACAGTAAGATAGTTTCCTAATGAAGTGTCTGTATTGCGTCTGGACATTCAGAGCAGTCTGCTATTATGGCTGTAACGTCTGTAGGTAGGTCAGAGCAAAAGACTTGGAAAAGTAGATTATGGCCAAGAATTAAAGATATTTTATCACTCAAAAATACAAACCATCCAGGATGTACTGTTCACTCTCTGAAATAAAGGTATGTGAGCTGTCACTGGGGTGGTACCTTTTCAAAAGGTATACATTTGTACTTGAATGGTCTATACTGGTACCTCAAAAGTATATAGTAGTACATAAAAATTTAAGAGGAACACTTATGAAAATGATCCTTTTAGGTACAAATTTGCATCTTTCGAAAAGGTAGCACCCCAGTGACAGCTTGCGTACCTTTATTTCTGAGAGTGTAGGTGACAGAGTCTGTGAATCAACTCCCAATTGATGTTATTTGTTGCTAAAACAATCAGCATTTGTATAAGCATACTGTATATGTTCTGTTTCAAAGTAAAATATACATATTTTTGGTCCATGGTCTTTAAAATGTCTGCTGGTGCAAACCCAGGATAAATTCATTCGTTTCATTTTTTCAAATTAATTAATTTCCTTTAACTTTTCGGGGCAGAGTTTAGCACTTTTTCTTTTAAAATAGTTGGCAACACTCCTGGTCATCATCAGTGACCCTAATTGGGACATTTTGTCTTCTTATTTACATGGAAGAAATAGAGACACATTGTTATTGTATTTCTCTTTTTTAACAGTCTATTAATAAACCCCCAATTAGCACAGTTTGTTGTTCAAACACATATTTAAAGGGTCATGAAACCCTACGACATTTTTGAGATGTTTACAGTCATATATATGTCCCCCGTTGCTATAAACACTATCAGGACACATATATTTCACAAAAAAGTGAAAATTGGTTGTTTTTGCATTATTTCGAGTAAATTCATTTTTTCTGGTTTGAAAAGGAATTTTGAAGCTACGTCATGACCATGAGATCCTTGTGTAAACTTCAGCGTGAAGACTGGCTGACTGTACCGGCGGGTAAAATGTGATGTCTTTGAGTTTTCAACATTAATTCATGAAAAAGACTTGGTTCAAACCAAAAAGCATGCTCTATTGTGAATGCGGCGTAACTTCATTATTATGCATGATATAGCTTCGAAGACCTGTTTTTACCTGTTACAGTGTTCAGACAGCAAAGAGATGCCATGCACGTTGTGTTGCCAACCGTAATTAAAACAAGTGGAAGAAGAAGAAATGTTTGGAGACATGGGACATCAGTGTTGCGTTTATAAATGTGCTTCAACAACGGTTTAGTTTTCATTTCTCTGCTATGAGAACGCAGCTGGACTCACAATGGATTACAGGGGTCTTCTATTATTAGTATTATTAGCAGTACTCTTACACACATCTGAGTCAAAATGAATTAGTTAATAAGTTTACAGTGCGTTAATATCACTACAATATTATGGGCTGAAAGATCCGCTGTAATTGCTAAGTTACAGAGAAATGCTGAGTTTTTTTTTCTTCCGTTCACCGTGCGGTACCTAACATTTAATTAAAACTACACCTCCAGCAGTTCCTTGCTTTCAATATCTTGTTTGTCACGGGTGGGGGGGCATGCATGAATGAAATTCAGAAATGTTCCTGTATGAGAGTGAAAGTGCCAAACTGCAGTTAAAGTTGACAAAATAATAATATGGCAAATCATTTGATCACTGATGTCCATGTAAATGTAGTCACTGTATTTCTCCTCTGCGTCTGTGTTTGTTTTGCCTCTGTGAAAAGCAGCACATGCTCGAATTGAAACTCCACTTTTTATGCAAACCCTTCCCTCTTTCGCCACTCAACACTCTCCCACCTAAGCAAAGCCTAACTCACGTTTCTGACTTTATTTTTTTTTTACAAACTAAAGGTGTGAAAACACCCCGCTGAAGCATGGGGGGGTTTATGGCCCTTTAAATGAACTATATAACCTATATGTGAAATAATTTAGCCAATATTATTTCATTTAAATAATGAAAAGTTCCATGCACAAAAAGAGTGAATTTGGTCAAGATTGTTATGCCATTGCATTTTGTTTGTTTTAGGATTACTATTATATTTAGTCTATTAATTAATAAGCGTGTGGCACGGTGACGCAGTGGGTAGCACTGTCACGTCACAGCAAGAAAGTCACTGTTTCAGGTCTCAGCTGGGTCAGTTGGCATAGAGTTTGCATGTTCTCCCCATGTTCATGTGGGTTTTCTCCAGGTGCTCCGGTTTCCCTCACAGTCCAGAGACATGGTCGTAGTGCAAGTGTGTGTATAGATGTTTCCCAGTGCTGAGTTGTGGCTGGAAGGGCATTCAATGTGAAAACATATGCTGGAAAAGTTAGTGGTTCATTACGCTGTGGTAACCCTTGATTATTAAAGGGATTAAGCCAAAAAGAAAATGAATGAATTACTAAGCATGCAGCGAGTGAGTTTTATTAAGAAAATTTCAAACAACTGGCTGTTCTTTAACTTACTATACAGCTAAAAAAGAAATGTACAATGTTGCGTAATTAGCCATCATGATAAAATAGGATTATACTATAAAAAACCAGGGTTCATTGGATTTTACTACATTTTATGGTGAATTATTGCAGTGTATATGGGCTGAATTTAAACAAACAAATTAAGTTGAACGTTGCTAAATTATATTTGTGTTTAAATTTAGCCCATTTAAATAGTTTATAATAAATCATAATATATAAATCACTGTTTTTCAGTGTATGTGATGCCACCATACCTGGAAAATCTTAATGATCCATTTTTAGCTCACTTTTAACCATTTGTTGGGTTTTGTCGGGGTGTTTCCCAGAACCTAACAATGCGGTCAGTGGCTGCCTCTGTGCGTCTGACTGTAACAGGGGCGACAGGAATAGAGAGTGTTTGTTCCTTTGTCCCAGTAGTAAATGAGAGCGCCACAAATTCCTTCCAGAAGTTTCTTGTGAAAGCCTTCCTGTGAGGTAAACCAGCATTCCTGATGATGCCAAAAATGAATGGAGATAAATAGCTGGCCTCGTATAAAGATTCAGACTTCCACTACTATTCACCTTAACTATATGGTCGATCCTTCAATATGTGATCGCTCAGAGGGCAGACCAACCAACAATATTGTTTTGTTTATTTTTGCCAGAAAGGTTTTACACATCACATCATGGAAAACAACAACAGCAAAAGAAAGAGCGAGTGCAGCTATTCAGAAAATTGCTAGCCCCTAGCACAGTGGAAACATTTAGCTTTGCCATTAGATTCTCCCATGATGAGACTCCTGTTTGATCTCCAGGCTCGATGACAGTTTTATCGGTTTCTCTCACACTATACTGCTCTGATGTTATTTTCTGCTTAACTTGTAAGTGTATGTCTGCCACTCTTGCTCTATATATTTAACCTCACTGAAAATGGCAAGTACAGTAAAGTTGAAAGTGTTTTTGTCTTGTTGAAAGTCTGAATCACAGTATAAAATCATAAAAATAATCACCAAAAATTGTGTACTGCAGCCATATTTTGAGAAAGACTAAACAATTTCCATCATTGACATGGTTTATTATTATTATTATTATTATTATTATTATCATCATTTCATTTTCCTTCAGCTTAGTCCCTTTATTCATCGGGGGTCACCACAGCGGAATGAACCAACAACTTCTCCAGCATACGTTTTACACAGCGAATGCCCTTCCAGCTGTAATCCAGTACTGCAAAACATCCATGCACATACACTACGGACAATTTTAGCTTACCCAATTCACCTGTACTGCATGTCTTTGGACTTTGAAACCGGAGTACCTGGAGGAAATCCATGTGAATCATGGGGAAAACATGCAAACTCCCCACAGAAATGCCAACTGACACAGCCGAGGCCGAACCAGCGACCTTCTTGCTGTGAGGGGACAGTGCTTACCACTGAGCCACTGTGTTGCCATTGTAATACTCTTGAATTAAAAATAACAAAAATTGCAATTTCATTTACAGAAATTCAGTAAAACTCGGAAACCTAAATCTTATTGTGACACTAAGAACAAACTAGATTCAAGAATCAAAAGGCAACTAACATGTTTAATGTCAAACATAAAACGCCAATAAGTCACTATTGTCCTCAATAAATAGTTAAACACAGTCATTATAAAGAAACAAAACAGAAAACAACAAAGTATATGTGCAGCTTTGGAAAGAAAATAAAATTAAGAGACCACTTTAAAAAACATGATTGGTTCTCTGGATTTGCCAGTAATATACGTTTTAAGTCAAATGTTTGTTTAAAACTGCTGATGATGTGTCCAGAATTTCAGGTTAGAATATTATCATTTGAAAGCGAATATATAATATTCCACCTTTTCAGACCTTAAAGGTGCCATAGAATGAATATAGATATACCTAGGCAGAGCTGAATAGTAAATATTGAATGGAATGACATACTGTACTGTGACATCATTGTTTTCTCATTTTCATTTAAATCCCTGGACTCTGACAATCACACAGGATCATTAGTATGCATGTCCAAGGCTGCATTTGATAATTTTTTTTCTAATAAGATTACAACAATTATCATTTTTACCCCCAATTTGTATTTTTATATTAACTTGAATTATACATATGTATGCAGGACTCTTATTTTGAAAATGAGACCAGCATTATAGAGTTTTAATGCTCATCTCATAGCTTGCATGCAAAACGAAGAATGGATTAGAAATATATTTAGCAGACTCTGAAGAGGCTCAATGTCAATTGGTCCTTATCTTTTGTTATTTTAACATGTATATTATGAAATTTGCTGCACATGTCTGTAATATTTATTATTTATTTATTTTTAATATTTCCCTAATTAAGTTCAACAGAGCAAGGAAATTTTTACAGTATGTCTGATAATGTTTTTTTCTTGTGGAGAAAGTCTTATTTTGGCTAGAATAAAAGCAGTTTTAAATTTTTTTTTAAATAATTTTAGGGTCAAAATTATCAGACCCTTTAAGCTATTTCTTTTTTCGATAGTCTACAGAGCAAACCATCGTTATACAATACCTTGCCTAATTACCCTAACCTGCCTAGTTCACCTAATTAACCTAGTTAAGCCTTTAAATATCACTTTAAACGGTATAGAAGGGTCTTGAAAAATAACTAGTCAAATATTATTTACTGTCATCGTGACAAAGATAAACTAAATCAGTTATTAGTAATGAGTTATTAAAACTATTATGTTTAGAAATGTGTTGAAAAAAATCTCTTCGTTAAACAGAAATTAGGGAAAGAAATAAACAAGGGGCCAAACATTCTGAAGGGCTAATAATTCTGACTTTGACTGTAAGTGTTTGATGCACGTTTTTGCTTCATGTCGTATTACTCATTGCATGTAGTTATTTATTTGTATTTTTTTTTCTTTTTTTGCATTTTGTGTTTATTTACGCTTTGTCAATGTCAATAAAAGTCACTTTGTTAAGATGTAGTGTAGAATTTTCATCACCAAAAGTCAACAGAGCAGAAATCTAGATCCCGTAATGTAATTCACTACTGTAAATAAACAAAAAATGACAAAATCCAGAAGCTGTTAATTGACAGACTTTTTTTTACAGTGTGAGATTGTGTGTGCATGAGTGAAAGAGCATGCACTTCAAGTACAAGTGCTGCAGAGCTTATTAATATTCATATTTCCAAATTTGGTCGAAATCAAGCTTTTCGTTCTAGGGGAACTTCCTGTGGTTATAATTGAGCATATAAAACCACTTCTGGAGAATTTTTAAACTTACCTAAGCCACTTACCATCTGTTTAGATATCACAGGATAATAGTACATATTGAATCAATGCACTCTATGGCACCTTTTAATTTTGAGAAAAAAGAACGCACTGGATTTGCATAAGGTTTGTAAATATACTTTTTTGCTCAAAATTTTGAATGGTTGAGGAATTCCAGTTTATAGCAAATGCAGATACCCAATAATAATATTGAAGTATTTCTACCAAGAATATTATACGTCAATTAGAAGCACTATGATTTTATAGATATTCTGTCAGATCACTCCTATTTGTTTCATCTACTGTCACTATCAAGCTGCTAGCTTTTCATGACATGGAAATGATTTGTGCACTTTGTAATCCATTCACAGCACTCATATTCAGACATATGGCCAGGCTTGCCGCCCGAATAGTATAATGTACAGTAAGTTACTATGTAGCTTTTTTTTTTTATCCCTCTCAGGTTGTTTGTGTTGGATTGCGTCTCCTCAACATCTGGAGGAAGCTAGACTTGAATCGCTCTTTGTAGTTTCTTGGCTGGTACTGTCTGAATGTGTCGTTTTCATCTCTGCAAAAGTCACAAAGTAGAGCATCATTAGAATGTAATGAACTGACATGTTGTGTTTCAAATAGAGTGAGTTTAAAAAGAACACTCACTTTTTCTGAAGAGTCGAGTTGAAGCAAAACCGCAAACACTTTGAATCTTTCCCGTCGACGCAACGACATCGTTCAACATCCCGTCTCAGGCGTGAGCCCATGCCATAGGGAATGACCTGACTGAAAGAGAACAGCTCATATTTTAAAGTGCGTTTGATTTCATTTAATGATCAAATGTTATAAATATATTATTTTATAAAACAGATGAAGACAATGTTATTAGCACCCTATTACTGCTTTTTTATTCTTTATATATATATATATATATATATATATATATATATATATATATATATATATATATATATATATATATATATATTTCCCAAGCTCTTTGACAGAGCAATGCTTTTTTTATCTACCATTATCAGTGGTGGAAAAAGTACTGAAAAATCATACTTAAGTACCACTACTTGCCTAAAACTGTAGTGCAAGTACAGTAAAAGTATCTGTTGTAAATATTACTTAAAGTATGAGTAAAAAGTAAACCTTTCAAAAGTACTCAAGTGTTGTGAGTATTACGCTGTAAAAAGCTGATGCATTTGCATGTAATTTGTGAATGTGTGTGCAGCCTTAACATTCTATAGTACATTTAGTTATTGCTCAACAGGCACACAACTTCCTAAGACGTTAATATTAGGTTAGATTTAGGTTGTGACGTCTGGTGACTGAAATTTAGGGCCCTATCATACACCTGGCGCAATGTGGAGCAAGGCGCAGCGCAATAGTCCTTTGCTACTTTAATCTTGGCGCAAGGGTCATTTTGAGGTGTTGCGCCACACTGTTTAAATAGCAAATGCATTTGCGCTCAAATGTGCGCCCATAGGCGTTCTGGTCTAAAAAAGCAGGCGTGTTTTGGCGCATTGCTATTTTGAGAAACTGTTAATAGTCTGATCTTTAGACCAGAACAAAGTCGGTCTATTGTCTGGCGCAAAGTGCACCTGGCGTACACACTACACACAAGATGCAATACGCAAATATCTTTACATATGAAAAAGATATAATATATTAAATATATATATATATATATATATATATATATATATATATATATATATATATATATATATATATATATATATATATATAATAAGGATATATATAGGATATAAATATAAATGATTAAAATATTACAAAACATAATAAAAAATATTACAAAAGCAGGTGTATTTGGAAATAACTCAGTGTTTTGACCACACTTTGTTATTATTAATCATTTAATCGTCGCTGGAAATTAGAACTGAATTTAGAAATAGTTTTGAAACAAATCTTTGCGCTTAACAAACAAAATTAATTATTTATAGGCTAATTGATGTCTGTGCGGTAAGGTTTCCCTATTCACGAGAGCAAAAGTGAAAGTGAACTTACTTTGTCATGTTAATAGCAATGCACTTATGGCACGGCGCAGCTGGCTCTTAAAGGTAATAGGAGATGAGACTCTGATTGGTTTATTCTCAAAACACACCTATAACTCATTATGAAAATAAACTCAACCCTTTTAGACCATGCGGCATGGCGCAAAGTGGATTTTCCCTTCCTTAAGTTAATGTCTAGCCAGCATCTAATGGCAATGTTGTTTTGATGTCCAGTAATAACATCTAATGACGTTGACATTTGGTTGATTTTAGGTTGTGTTAGAAAGTGACTAAAATCCAATGTCGAGCCAACATCTGAAACCAACGTCATATTGACGTCAAAATACTGACATTTATTTGTCAGGTATAGCAACCAAAATCCAACATCTGATAGACGTCAAAGTGGTAACGTCCACACAGTGTCAAACTGTAACATCATTAGATGTTGATATTTGGTTGATTTTAGGTTGGACGTTTACCAATCCCCATGCACAAGAAAAACTTAAATTAACTGTAGGTTGAAGGAAAGTAGTGGAGTTAAAGTACTTCTACTGCACTAAAAATGTACTTAAAGGAAAGTAAAAGAACACATTTTTAAAACTACTTAGTAAATTACAATTTATAAGCAAAAAATACTCAATTTGAGTAGTTTGAGTGTTTGTAATTAGCTACTTTACACCACAGACCATTGTATATTTTATTGTTTGGCTGAAATAAAAAATAAATAAAAGAAATTTTGAAAATACAAAGGTCAACATTATTAGCTCCTTAAGTTTTTTTTTTTTTCCCGATTGGCCACTGAACAAACCTGTTGTCCAGTAATTTGCCAGTAATTTGTTTAACTTAACCTGTTTAACCTAATTAGTAAAGCCTATTGCAACTTTAGCTGAAAACTAGTATAAGACAACTAGTAAAATATGATGTACTGTCATTATGGCAATGACAAAAGAATTTAGTACATTTTATGAGTCATTAAAATCATTAGAATATTACAGTTTTTTTCAGTCGCTTTGGTGTGTTTCTCACAACACCAGTGCATTTTTGCACAACAGTTCATGCATTTCTCAAAACAATTAGTACAAACTGCAAAACCTAGCTAATAACCTGCAAAAGCGCGTCACATGCTCAAAATGGATAGTTCATTCCTCAAAAGCAAGTATTGATGTCAATGAAAGTGACAGTATCATCAAAATGAAAAGTCCTGACACCATTGTTTATGAACAAGTTAGTCAAATGGCTTTGTCATGTTTTCATCATGACAGTTTACTCTGGACATTTTTTTCAATGCAAAAAAGTCTGATTTTGGTGACACGTCCTGAAAATGCTCAAGACCGTATATATACTGTTTGCAGTCATTTGAAAACTACAGTAAAGTTGGACATCACTGCTTAGTGAGGTATCTGAGTACAACACACTGAATATGTATGTTTCACATTTTTACTGCAGATGCTCTTTGCAATTCTAATTTATTCCCAGCATTGTGCAAAAGAATAAACACACCCTTATTTACAACAAACATAAACTCCCTTTAGGTAGAGCTGTGCATAACTGTACACAATATTGCAGTACATATTGGAACTGAGCCTACAACATACACAGGTCATACATAGGACATACATACATTGAACATACATAGTTCAACATTTTTGTATGTAATGACTCAAGTAATGAAATGAGGACTATTAGTTTTATATGGAAGGACTATTCAGCATTCACCAGTTTAGTTAAATTTTGACTGACATGGCATAAGCAAATGATAATGTTATAAACAGCAGAGAGTTGTATGAAAGCATTTGATGCATGTCCAAAAGCATTTGCAATTTGTTGGCAAGAATGAGAAACTGCTTCTAGGATGTGCACAAATGACTAATTGTTTTGAGAAATGCATTACCTGTTGTGCAAATGTAAATAGTGTTGTGAGAAATGCACCAAAGCGACTGAGAAAAACTGTAAGACTGCATTCTATTGAGATATTTTGTAAATTTCCTCCAGTTTTTTTTTTTTTTTTCTAGTAATAAACATTGCTAAAAACCTAATTTGGACAACTTTAAAGGTATTTTTCTTTTTCAATCCTCAGATTTCAGATTTTCTAATAGTTGTTACTCTGCTAAATATATTTTAAAAATCTATAAATCAATGATAAGGTTAATTGACACAATTTCCTGTTGTTGCTGATGTGTGGTTTGTGTTTGGAGCTCAGTTAAGCTGATTTGAATTGGAATTGAGAACCACTGCGTTAGCATCACTAGGCTCTCTGCATCTATCACTACTGCTATTTTTGTGCTCTTTAAAGGAATAGTTCACCCAAATGTGATTGTGAAATAACCCAGAAACCCAGGATTGAGGGTCACTGGTGAGTGAATTGAGTTTGAAGTTTATTTATTAATTAATTAATTTATTTATTTTTTATCTGAAACAAACATTCACTGCACATTCAAAGGCACATGACCTTCGAATCAGAAAGTCTTTTTGACCTGGAAACTTCTAATCTTTTTGGCTACAAATAGGTCTGATTTTCAATACCATAACACTTGACACATTTAATAAAATTGACTTAATTGTGAGAACACCCTTCACTTAAAGATAGATGGCATGTTATTTGTGTTATAACAATGTTATAACAATAATAATTGTTAAAGGGAAAGTTCACCCCACAAAAATAGCATCAACTTGTTGCAAACCAATTTGAGTTTTTTTTTTGTTTTGTTTTGTTTTTTCTGTTGACACAAAAGAGGGCATTTTGAAGGATGTTGAAACCTGTATTCATTGAACTCCACAATATTTGTTTTTCCTTTGGAAGTCAGTGATTACAGGTTTCCAACATTCATGAAAATATCTTCTTTTTTTGTAACTCAAACTGGTTTGGAGCAAGTCAAGAGTGAGTATTTTTTGGGTGAACTATCCCTTTTACACTGATTATTGTTATAATATTGTTTTAAAGCAAATAACATACAGGGTTTTCCCACAATAAAGTCAATTTTATTAAATGCGTCAAGTGTTATGGCATTGAAAATATGACCTTTTATTTTTTTGCCGATTCTGATTCGAAGGTTTTGTGCCTCTGAATGTACAGTGAATGTTTGTTTCAGACAAAAAAAAGCCTTCACACTCAATTCACTTCCCAAGAGCCAGACCCTCAATCTTGGGTTTCTGGGTTGTTTTTCACCAAAGGCAGTCTGCCTGTCCTCAGGTCTCCATGCGTGGGCCACATTAATGAGACCACACACTTAAACACAACCAGACACGTGCTTACAGTGTGTACAGGTTACCGACTTCAGTCCCCCCACACAACTTCTCTCTCTTCACTCAATGTGTTGCTCAAGAGAGATCCATGTAGAAACGCAGATAAATCAATGCTTGACTGATGTACCTGGGTGTATCGACCCACACAATTCCTATGTGGCAAAAGTACACGCATTCCTTGTCCTTCAGGTTTTCACAGGAGCAGCGCCTTTCACGCCGGTGAGTTTGTGAAGCAGCACTCGCAGATGGACTTCTGTTTACATGGGACCCTGAGACTGACAAACAAAAGAAGTTTGAGAAACAGGTAACCAAGGATGCTTGCAAAACCAGTAGACATTTACTATAATATTAACAACACAATATTGAAATGATTTGAAGACTGGAGCTTCCACAATGTAGTTTTTCACAGTGATGCCAAAGATCAGAGGTGCCCAAACTTTTTTATGAAGGGCTAAAAACTAAACTTTATTGTGGTTAGTTGGCCCAAGGTAATTATAGTTGCAATGAGTAATTTTCTAATTTATTTAATAATATTTTAAAATAACTAAAACCTTCCTTTATATTAACTAATGCAGCATATATTTTTTTTTACATATTTTAATGAACTTATTACAGTAAAAACTATTTATAACAGAATGGAGTTACACTAGTTTATGCCTTGATTTGCTCACTGATGGCTTCTTCGTAGTCTTCCATCAATTGAGTGACAGTATTTACATTTTAAAAACTCCAATTTATTTACAATATTTATTTTCAGTTTGCTTTTTAATAGCTCAGCAATAAAACAAACAAAAAGGGTTATGTCAAATTAAAATGACGACCTCTGTTAAAGGCATACTCCCCAACCCTCTCCATCATTCTCCCTCTCTTCTCAGATGGGATGGTGGGCCAAATCAAAGGTTATAATGTGCCTTCTTTGGGCATCTGTAGATGCTCTTTTTGGTTTACAATGGACCATTTAGTGAATATTTTGTAAAATAACCACTTGTTCCTTAGTGTGAAGGACATTTTAAAGATCTAAAGAAGCATTTTGATTTCACTATAAAGTGGAATCTTTTTGTCTATGGTTTCTAAATGTTCTTCATGGAACTATTCATACCAGTAAAGAACTTATACCCTCACATTTTAAAAACAAACTACATTTTTTTATTAGAATATTGTCACCTTAGAATTTTAAGGTTCTATTTGACATTTTTGTCAAAATTGAGTTATTGACATATTCTTATTAAATGACAACTTATTTACATTATGGAATGTTTTTTCATAAGTTGTTTACATTTTAAGGCTTTCTCACAGCAAGAAGGTCGCTGGTTTGAGACCCTGCTGGGTCAGTTGGGATTTCTGTGTGAAGTTTGCATGTTCTCCCCATGTTGTCGTGGGTTTTCTCCAGGTGCTCTGGTTTCCCCCACAGTCCAAAGACATGCGCTATAGGTAAACAAGTACTAGGTTACGGCTGGAAGAGCATCCGCTGTGTAAAATATTCATTCTGCTATGAAAACTCTGATAAATTAGAGACTAAGCTGAAGAAAAGATGAATGGAAAATTGAGTAAACTCCTTCAAATTATTACTATTAATAAGTAAATGAACTAAGTGCATAATTATAAAAATTAAGTTAAATTAACCTAACAGTTATAAATTACAACAGAAATACTTAATTTTAAAGTAAAATCAACTTGTCATTTCTAAGGCAATGGGCTTAAATCACTTTTACAGTGCACACTGAAAAAATATTCAAAGATGATTCTTTGGATTTACTAAAATATTTTAGGTTAAGTGGTTGTAAACCAGGCATGTCCAAACTCCTTCCTATAGGGGGCGGTGTCTTGCAAAGTTTAGTTTTAACCCCAATCAGACACACAAGTGCTAGCTAATCAAGCTCTTACTAGGCTTTCTAGAAACATCTTTGCAGGTGTGTTGAAGCAAGCTGGTGCTAAAATCTGCAGGACACTGGTGCTCCAGGCCTGAGTTTGGACACCCCTGTTGTAAACCGTTTATTTGGGCTAAATTTGAAGAAACAAATCAAGTTGAACATCACTAAATTTAATTTGTTTAAATTCAACCCATATTAATTGTTTACAACAGTTTTGCAGACATCTTTTTTTCAGTTTATGCGCCAGACACATTTTTCCATATACAGCATCATGCAATTCATAGTGTACTTCATGCAGGTGAGTGGGCTTGACAAACCACCTGTATCAGACACTCTATTTATCTCCATATGCACCAGACACTTTCTTAAACGCTCTCTGTATACTTCTTAGACTACATTGTGCAATTCTGAGTGTGCTGAGTGTCAGCGGGGTTGACAAACCCCCTGTAGAACACTCTAAAATCCTTAGAGAGAAATTATCGTAAATAAAATGTTTGGTCTTTTTTAAACTTGCATTTATTGTAGCATTTACTGAATATAGTGCTGCTCTTTAGGGATTTGAAATGATTCTTTTACCATCACTTGTACTGATCTGCTAAATGAATACATGAGATTATATTTAGAAGTATTACTGTCTTTATTGTGCTGTGAAACGAGGATTGAAAATGCCAGTAAAATGCAGACAACCACTATTCATTCTTTCATTTACCTTTAGCTTTGTCCTTGATTTATCAGGGGTCACCACAATGGAATGAACTGCCAACTATTCCGGCATATGTTTTACACAGCAGATGCTCTTCCAGCTGCAGCCCAGTACTGGGAAACACCCATACACTTTCACATTTGCACACGCACTAATACACTACAGCTAATTAAGTTAATCTAATTCACTTATAGCACATGTCTTTGAACTGTGGGGGAAACCGGAGCACCTTGAGGAAACCCACACAAATATGGAGAGAACTTGTAAACTCCACACAGAAATGCCAACTGGCCCAGCTGGGACTCGAACCAGAGACCTTTTCAATAGCAATTAGTATCAATACACATTACTCATAATACAGAATGAAATCTAGTTCACACATTCACAAACACTATTTTTTCATCAGACCAGGTCTAAATTGATACAAAACTTGTCAAAATATTTGTCAGCTTGACATCTTCACTTGCATTTCAGAAACATTTTCTAATACAGGCCAAGATTTCATGTAATTCAATATACAGTAGTTTGAAAGCCAATCTAAAAAACATAATATTTCTGGTTGGGCTTCGTTAAGGTTGTGGTGAATGAAAAGCCATGTGGAGCATGTTTAAAGAAGACAGCAAATACGAATCTGTGGCCAACCACATTTTATGCCTGTAGGATTCCAGCAGCGCATGTAGATGCTACAAAGCAAACCACCACTACAGCTTCCGATGGCTGGGGGTTTAAAAGCTGAATCAAAAACAGATCACTTACTCATTGGTAGCATGGTTAATCTTCAACAGACAAATAAATCTCAGAGGAGATGACAAAACAACAAGCAGGGACCTATGAAATCAGTTTTTATTTATTTTATATATATTTATTTTAAGCAAGGAAATTTTCACAGTATGTGTGATAATATTTTTTCTTTTGGAGAAAGTCTTATTTGTTTTATTTCGGCTAGAAAGAAAGCAGCTTTTAATTTTTTAAAACCCATTTTTTGGACAAAATTATTAGCCCCTTTAAGCTAATTTTTTTTTCGATAATCTTCAGAACAAACCATTGTTATACAATAACTTGCCTTATCCTAACCTGCCTTGTTCACCTTATTAACCTAGTGAAGCCTTTAAATGTCACTTTAATCTGTATAGAAGTGTCTTGAAAAATATCAAGTAAAATATTATTTACTGTCATCATGACAAAGAGAAAATAAATCAGTTATTAGAATACGTTTTTAAAACTATTATGCTTAGAAATGTGCTGAAACGATCTTCCCTCTGTTAAACAGAAATTGGGAAAAAAATAAACAGGGGCGCTAATAATTCTAACTTCAACTGTTATATATATATATTCAGTTCAGTTTTTAACAGACTCAATTTGAGGTTAAAACATTTATATATTTACTTTGTTTTTATCAAAACGCACATCCATGAAAGTAAAAAACAATTGCACTTTTTTTTTCAAATTCCATTATATTCTTGTTAAAACTGAAACATGAAAGAGCATTTATGTAATTATTTCTCAGATTATGTTTCATTTCTAATAATTAAATTATTATTATTATTATTATTATTATTATTACTGCTACTACTATTTTAAGTACACTCAAAAAAGATGTTTGCCGTTTGTTCAAACTATAATTTAAAATGAGCTAAAACAAAAAAAAAATCTTGAGTTTTTTTGGTACAGTTTAGATTAGGGGTGTCCAAACTCAGTCCTGGAGGACCAGAGTCCTGCAAAGTTTAGCTCCCACTTCCTTTAACACACTTGCCTGGAAGTTTTAGTATACCTTGAAAGAGCTTGATTAGCTGGTTTAGGTGTGTTTAATCGGGCTTGAAACTAAAATATGCAGAACACCGGCCCTCCACGACCGAGTTTGGGTACTGCTGGATTAGATGTTTATGTTCAATCCACTTTAATTTGTAAAAACTAATAAGTTAACTTAAATGCAAGGATCCACACAATTCGTGTTGGGACAACATGAAGCAGTTTTTACAGTGTACTACTACTAACTTATTAGTAAATTCTTCTGGACAATAGTAAATATTTTCTACCAACTTAATTTCTTCAAGTGAAACCAAACTTATATTTTAAAGCATTGTAGAATTTCTGTGTTTTTATATTTTACACAGTCTATGGTTTTTCCCAAGCGGCAACCTCTGGAACTGAAATTGCAATTCATTAAAATTCTGCTAGTCCAGGCTCCATAATAGAGCAAATTTCTATTGACCCCACTTTTAAAATAGCCGAAATAACAGAAAAAAGGGTGTTTAAAACCCGGTACAAAGAACAACTGGGAGGGGATGAATTTTTTTTATAACTTATCTGTTTCCTTTATTTGAGTTTATATAAGTCTGCATCATTAAGGGCAGGGCCACTTGAGTCAACGTCACTTCACCTCAGTGGATTCCGTCTGATTAACCGATGAACGCATATACATTTTTTTTTTATGTGGCTTTACACATTCAGTTGCTTTTTGGAATTATTTCCTACAATTATCAGATGATATGGCATGATGTGTGCATTTAATTGTGCTCACAAACACAAACCATTCACATGGCCTCCATTTCCCAGAGAAATTATAAACATTATCTCTATAAATAAATTTGTTTTATGTAAAATCATTCATCATTTATAATGTTCTTTAGAGCTGTAATGCACTCTGACAGCGATTACTGTATAGAATAATCATCTGAAACACTGTCATACAGTCTTATGCCTGGATTTCATCAATAGCCCAGCATTTACTAAAACTATATTTGAAGTGTTTGAAAGTAATTCGTGTTTTCCTCCTGTAGACGTGATAAGAACAATGCTTAGTAGCTCATTGTGTTACAACAGTATATCAATACAGTGTTTACTCTTTTAAAAATAGTGTACAACCAAGCACATGTGAACAAAATGGTGATGGTTGGCCACGCCTACTGATAGCTTCTTTTGGGTTCTTCAGAAACCTATAGGTGGCGTCACATACCACATCCATATTTTTTACAGCCTATGGTTTATCCTCACCTAAAATGGCAAAATATTCATGAAATCAATTTTCATGTGCTTTAATTTTCAAAGATGTCTGTCCACATTATATGAATAGGTGTACAACACTTCTTTTAATTAATTAATTCAGAATTTCCAAATTTTGTAATCTAGTTATACAGCAAATACAGATTAGATGAATACGACATTGGGCCTTATGTATGACAGTAAGTTATTACTAGCCCTTCTGAATGATTAGCCCCCTGTATATATTTTTCCCCCAATTTTTATTTAACAGAAAGAAGTTTTTTTTTTCTAAACACATTTCTAGACATAATAGTTTTAATAACTCATTTCTAAAAACTGAACTAATTTCTACTTTCTTTTGCCATGATGAACGTACATATTATTTACTAGATGTTTTTCAAGATACATTCAACTTAAAGTGACATTTAAAGGCTCAACTAGGTTAACTAGGCAAGTTATGGCAATTAGGCAAATCATTGTATAATGATGGTTTATTCTGTAGACAATTAAAAAATTAATTGCTTAAAGGGACAAACAATTTGGACCATTTTTTTTTATTATTAAAAGCTGCTTTCATTCTAGCCAAAATAAAACAAATAAGACTTTCACTAGAAGAAAAAATATTCTAGGAAAATACTGTGAAAAATTCCTAGCTCTGTAAATTATTATTTGGAAAATATTTTAAAACAATTAATGGGAGGGCATTTAACAATTTTACCTTCATATTACGTATCAAAAAAGTTATTTAAAGTAGATGAGATGAAGACGGATGAAGGTCTTGCCCTCTTGAAGGCTTAGCTTCAGAAAGGTGTTTTGTTCAGGATACATTGAGTTGTTTTAACCGAAGGACCCCAGTTACCAGAATGACTCCTGAGGTGCTCAATCAAGTGAGGCCTGAGGCTTCCGGGGCCTTATAGAAACAGATGAAACCGAATGCCCAAGCTGGCGGAAAGTGATCTGGGAGTGATCGCAGTGATCCATCACAATACTATGAGGGACTAACTATGGAATACGCAACACATGAACTGACTTTTGTTTAGATGCTGGAAACCAGTTGTCCTCAAGGCTTTAGTTGGGGTAAAGCGCTGGGATTCATTGTCATATATCAGGTAAGCATAATTAATCATTATGCGTGGCTCAGATTTGGAGCTTGGAATTTGTTTCAAATCCATTGGAATGTCTGCTTAAAATTCCTGACATCATTCACATTCAACTGACTTTATACCATCCAATCATAAATCATGAGAAAGACGATCAGGAAACGTTTTCTTCATCCGTGCAATATTTTAAGGCTAGACTGCTCTAACTCCATACCAGAGCGAGACTAGATGTGAAATTCAAGACAAGCTCCGTAACACAGCTCCTTAGCACAGTTTGTTTTTCCAAGAAGAATTTAATTTAGTGACCCGTGCCCTGAAGAGAGAGATTGGACTGCCAAGGTGGATCAGCATAGAATTGTAAAGGGATTACCAAAAATTCATAACCACCAACGTTGAACCAGAACATCTCACCTCTTGGTGTTACTGTAGCAATACAATATAGACATAGAAACTCGAAACTACAGT
This sequence comes from Danio rerio, assembly GCF_052040795.2. Lineage (NCBI taxonomy): Eukaryota > Metazoa > Chordata > Actinopteri > Cypriniformes > Danionidae > Danio > Danio rerio. Next base: position 41,683,849 of record NC_141040.1, read on the forward strand.
AGAAATTGGCAAGCAAACACATAACTGTGCAATAAAGTATATTATTCCTAGCCTAAAACCCAAGACTTTTGCACTCTGAAATGAAAGATCTCAAAAGCAAGCTCTATGGAAAAGAGTCCCGAGCCAACTTGCAACCATGGTAATCGATTGAAGAAAATATCCCTTTTAAAACAGAAAATGATCACAATCTAAATTTCGAATGTATCACTGCTTAAATGAATGTTTGCAGAGAAAACTTGCACTGGCTGTGAACTCAACACACTATTAAATAAGCCTATACCCATAGGGCAAAAGCCTCGTTTCCTCCACCCAGACCATTTAGAGGCAACTTTTGCTCCAGTGTGAGGGAAGTTATATGTTCTGTGGTCCATAGAAGATGGCCTACACATGGGGAGTTTACCCCTTTACATGCTCAAACCAGATGGATTAAGCTGCATTTTACGCCAAATTGAACCCTAATTCAACTAACTCCATATTGTAACTTGCTCAAACAACATTTCAAATCTACACAGCTGATTATAATATTATCAAATATAAACTGAAACAGATATTTTCCCACAAAAAAGAAGATTATTCCTCTATTAAACTTAAAAGAGGGCCAATTTCATTCATTTACCTTCAGCTTAGTCGATTTATTCATCAGGGTTCGCCACAGTGGAATGAACCAACGACTTACAGCATATGTTTTACACAGCGGATGTCCTTCCAGCTGCAACCTTTAACTGGGAAACACCCATACACTCTCATTCAAACACATACACTACAGCCAATTTAGTTTAATCAATTCACCCAGAGCGCATGTCTTTGGACTGTGGGGGAAACCGGAGCACCTTGAGGAAACCTACAAGAATATAGAGAGAACATGCAAACTCAACACAGAAACACCAACTGACACAGCTAGGACTCAAACCAGTGACCTCCTTGCTGTGAGGTACAGAGGATAAAAAGTAAGGCTTTTTTGGGGTGAAATGCCAATTTAACACATCTGACAGCAATTTGTTTTAGTAGTTCAGTAGTAGTACTGTACCCAAAGAATTTTGGCCCAGATTTGGCATAAATCTGGCACAATTGACATTCATCCGACATTAGCATAAAGCATGTGGGCCAAACATGGCTCTGGTTTGGCCGAGGTGGCACCTTCTTTAAGGCGGCACACAATACTTGGCCCAGATGTTAATAACTATGTGGGCCACATAAGCTTGGCCTGTCTTGACCCACATTTAAAACACATATTTTTATTTTCATATAAAGAAAAAAATTCCATCAATCAGGTCACTTTGAGGAAAAAGCATGCCCAAAGCACGCCTAAAGCACAATGATTAATGGGTTTATTAATTACATTGCAGTCATGACACACCAACCTATCTGGCCCAGTTCAGGCTCAGTTATGGGTTATTAACTTGGCTGAGACAGGGCCCAGATATGGTCCATGATTGGCCCTTCTCTGGAAGCCAGACTATGTGGGTAGTGGTAGTTAGTAAAGTTAGTTCCAATATAGAGGAAATGGATCTAAAAATTAGGAGAAACAAATACTATGGAAGTTAGTGTTTACAGATTTCAATATTCTTCTAAATATCTTCTTTGGTGTTTAACAAAAGAATGAAAAGCAAACTGAAACAAGTGGAGGATGAGTAAACGATGATAGAATTTTTACATTTGGGTGAACTATTCACTTAAATTCTTCCAATTACAAGACATCAACTAAACATTTTAAATACATAAACATTTTAACCTCTTAAAGTCAAGTGCTATTTTGGGCTTTCCGCCTGGATTTTGCCGACCCAAATTCAAAAGCGTCCAAAATCCACATGCAGAGATGTAAATGCAAAGGGTTGGTATCGTTTTAAAGAAAACCCTTTGAATTTTCATAAAACACTGTGTGAAAGTGATTAAAATAATTGTATATGTTGTCTGTGTTATATTCAACCTCTCTAAAAAAGAGGTTTGAACATTTTGAAAGTGTACCTTTTAGGTTCTTCTGTGTGGTCTAGGTTGCTGTAATAATAATTTTGTTGGTTCCTTCATTTGTCAGTAATCATAGGAAAAAAGACAAATTTCTCTATATCATAATCTATAAATTATTGTGTTCCAACTGATGAGAGAATTGAACCACTTATGAGGGTATTTGGGCCAGTATGGACCTTTAAAATTTAAAGAATGTGAAAATAAATGATGACACAGACCCGGTACCGGGTATGCAGCACTTATAGACTAAAATGCATTCAAAGTAGAAAAAGAAACATAGCAGACTGAATCTTAAAATGACACGTATGAACATAATCTTGAGTAAACTAGATGAACAATTGAAATTTTCATCTTAAAAGCAAGACTTAAGAATATAAACATAAGGAAAATGAGAGAGGTTTACCTTGTTCCAGTATGAACACAAGAGCACTTATTAGCAATAAGAAGGAAAAATCCATGATGCACAGTTCTTTAATTGGCAAGCCAGTCTCTCTTGGTTGTCTGTCCACAAGCAGAGAGGAAAACTGTGTGGAGTGAGAGCAGGTTGTGGAGTCTCTCAAAAAACTCTTGCCACTCTCTACACACCTCCAGCCCTCCACCACACCCCTATCACTGTCCCTGGATCAGTCTGCTAAGCGGCTCTTCGCAATGTTATGGACAGGTGCCGTTTGACATCATCCAATGTGAATGTCGCTAGGGAAAAAGAGGGAGAGAGAATTCTTTGGAAAGATGCTTTGAATCTAAATGATGAATTTATTTTCATCTAAATTATGCACTGTGTTTGGATTGGAGGTTTGAAGAACAAAGTCTAAACTGCAGCCTGGAGAGGAAACCCACCTTTTTCAAAGTGCAAAGCCTAGACAGACCAAGTCTTTTCCCAAACCAAGGGAAGCCCATTGTGGTAAACCTCCATCTTAATTAAAACAATAAAAGTCAATTGAAACATCTCAATATAAGCATCTGCGTGCCAGACTCCAGTTCAAAAACAGTTCTTGCTGCCATTTTTGGAAGCAATTGCTCTAGTGATCGTTTCAAACTTTGTTTCATTCATACGTGATATGAACGGTGGCGTGAAAGTTGTCGAGAACGGTCCTCAATGGTGCCTGTCATTTAATCACAGTGGGGGCAAACTGATGTATTCTGTGCAACACCGCAGGGGTTATTTTTTCCCACCCGTAGTTCTATTTAGCTCACTTTTTGACTTCTCATTAGTCCAGATTAGGCTTAGTTTTGCATTCAGTAGAGATAATTAAAGGCTGGGCGCAACACAAAACAACATATTTGGTCACAGAGCCCCTGGCTACGGCAATTAGATCTGTGAGGTGAGGATCTGTGGAGGAGGAAGGAGAACTTCACAGCTCCAAATGGTTTCTTCCTGCAGCTGTGGGAGAGACTTAATGAACAGTTTGACAGGCTGGAGAAAAAAAAAATGCTCAGGCTCCTGAAATTTGTTAACTAGGGACAGTGTGTACCTAAATGCAAGTTAAAATGTGAATTAATCTGTTGTTATTGTCTTGTAGCATAGTTTTTTTTTTCTTTGTGGTGATCTTTGATGAGAAACTTCAAAACTTTTTTTAATGGCCCCCTTCAAACATCCTTATCTATCCTTAGAGTATTAGTGACCCCAGGTTCATTGTAAGTATACCATAGCCTAGATTATTGTAAAATGTTTTGCTGTTAGTTTCAGATGACAAATTTACTAGAGGGCGCTGTGTTCATATTTGTGAATCTCCAATGCATTAGTGTGTATTTTGTTCTATGTTTCACATACACATCCTTCTTGTACACGTCCACAAGAAGAACTAGACCAGTGTGCCACTAACCTAAACCCTTCCCTATAGTTTTAAATGCAAAAGTTAAACAAATAATGGCTTTATGAATAGTTTGACAGACTATTTAAAAAATAAAACGCTCAACTAGGGACACTGTGTCACTAAATGCAAGTTAAAATGTGAATTGAACTCTTGTTGTTGTCTTGTAGCCTAGATTTTTTTTTTATTAATTTTTTTTTTTTGGAAAATCTTTGATGAGAAATTTCAAAACTTATTTTGATGGCCCCCTTTGAGCATGGTGTTAACTACCTGTCATTAAAATATTAGTCAGCCCAGGCCCATTGTAAGTATGCCTCAACCTACATTATCGTAAAATGTAAAATCATTATGTTGCTTGTTTCAGATGACAAATCTACTAGAGAGCACTTTTGTGAATCAGAAATACTTATGGTTCTTTTTGTTGTATTTTTCAGCTACACATTCACATTCTTCTTTTACATGTCCACGAGAAGAACTAGACCAGTGAACCACTGACCTTAACCAAATCAATAGTTTCCAAAGCAAACGTTAGACAAAAGTGCTCTGCGACCACATAGTTATACATTGCGTTTATCTCTTTGGAAACCCGAGTACTCTACTGAGGAAACTGACCATGCCAGAAAATTGTCCATAAGAAATGGAACAGGTAAGGCAAATGTTTTTAGTAAAAATCTTAAACATTGTTGTATTTATTTGAAGAACATACATAAAAACTGCAGGAAAATTGTTTTAAAAAAGTTCGGTATGAGCATGCACTTTGAAATGAATGGCATTAAGCTTAGGGGCCATCCAAATGTATTATTTCCAATGTGGCCCTTTTTTACTTATTTTGTTTTTTACTATTAAAACTATTTGCTTTAGTAATGTCAGTCAATTAAAATAAAGTGGTTAAATGATAATAAAATTTAAAAAACAATTATGGACTTTATTTCTAAATGGATTGTTAAAAAATATGACGTAATATTAGATACTGAATTATATAAAACATTATATCTTGATAATTTGTTTTGCCGTATTGTCTAGCCCAGACTAAAGCATGTATTTCCAATGAGGCAGCGTTGGTATTAGCAGTCTGTTTGCTTTAAAGGTGCTAATAGGTTGCTGGATAGATGGGCTTCAAAAAAAATTCTAATGATCATTAACTTTGCAAGGACATGTCGACGATGTTCCACTAGCCCTAACCCTAACCTATCAATCTATTAATACTCTACTAAAACTCTAATGAGTGTTAGTTGATATGTAGTTGCAAAGTTACTTAGTCAACACACTGTCTAAAGAAAACCATCAAAATAAAGTTTAACCAGGTTTTGAATTCTTTGTGCCAGTCTTTGCTGTATGGAATTTTACATCATATATATAGCACAATATATTTTATTTGATAAAAGATATATATATATATATATATATATATATATATATATATATATATATATATATATATATATATATATATATATATATATATATAAATAAAACATAATAGTTTTAAAAACCTATCTCTAATAACTGATTTCTTTTATCTTTGCCATGATGACAGTAAATACTATTTTACTAGATGTTTTTTAAGACAATTCTATACAGCTTAAAGTGACATTTAAAAGCTTAACAAAGTTAATTAGGGTAACTATACTCTATATGAATTATAGAGTAATTCGGCAAGTTATTGTATGATGATTATTTGTTCTACAGACTATCAGTAAAAAATATACCTTAAAAGGGCTGAAAATTGTGTCCTGAAAATAGCTTTTAAAAAAATTAAAAACTGCTTTTATTCTAGCCAAAGTAAAACAAATGATTTTTTTCCAAAAGAAAAAAATATTATCAGACATACTGTGAAAATTTCCTTGGTCTGTTAAACATCATTTGGGAAATATTTAAAAAAAAGAAAACCAAAATCAAATAATAATTCTGACTTCAACTGCAAATATTTTAAAAAGTTTATGCGTTATGTAAGTGTTTATTAATGTAATTAAGCAGTGAGAGTTCAGTTAATTGCTCAAAGTGTCTTATGAAAATAAGGAAGGCTTGCAGAATGGCTCACTGAATCAATCAGTAAATCAATAACTTTTCCGTTTTCTCAGAACACTGACCTCTGAAGAAGCTTTATAAAATCGACAGAATTATCATTGGAAACTAGCCTATAGTGAAACAGTTGGTTCATGATTATCCATCCTTGAACCAACCAATACAACATAAAAAAATAATAATGAATGAGAGAATATGAGGATAAAGCTATTTTTCTGTCTTGGAAAGCAGCACAGTCTCCTGCTCTCTTCGTCTGCCTCATATGCACAGGTGCAGTGTTTTAGACAATGTCCCCTGGACTCTCACTGACCCTCAGCTGCACTTTCCGCCTTAAACCTTTAATAATACATGCAAAAAGAATATTAAATCATCTTTGCTAACTGTATTACAGTAGTTTATATCAAGATGCCTCAGGTATAAAGTCTCTCCGTGTTGAAAGTAATTTTTGTAGGCCTATTAGTTAAGACTTATAGTATATAAAAAAGGCAACATCAACGCTTTAAAAATAGCTAATTTATTCACTCAAACAGCTATCACAGCGTGTAGCACACCAGATCTTCATTAGTCTATTTTTTTGTACTTATTTTTGTTTGGCTGAAATAACAGATTAATACTTGTATGAGTTTTGAGTATGACCATAGAATACTTCCAAATACTCCAGTACTACTTGAATTGAAATAGGCCAATTATTAGTTCTTAAAATACTTTAAGTGTGACAGTTGTAAACTTAATTTCTACATCTAATATTCTACATTCCACTCTATCCATATCTCCATATCTATCTATCTATCTATCTATCTATCTATCTATCTATCTATCTATCTATCTATCTATCTATCTATCTATCTATCTATCTATCTATCTATCTATCTATCTATCTATCTATCTATCTATCTATCTATCTATCTATCTATCTATCTATCTGTCTATCTATCTATCCATCCATCCATCCATCCATCCATCCATCCATCCATCCATCCATCCATCCATCCATCCATCCATCCACAATGAAGTTGACAACTTACCTCAATAGGCAACTGAGCAGGTTCACAAAAACAGTGCACTTTAACTCCACCTAGTGTTCATTGTTCAGATGTGGGAATCACAGGAAGTACTGTTTACTAGGCCCGTTTGTACAGGCACAGTAGGTGTTTGTTCAAGGTTACAACGCGAAATAAAAAAGTAGGGTACAGTCATGTTTTACTTATTGGGCCTGGATAACGAGCAAGATAAGGTTGCATCCCGTTTGGAGGGACGGGGAATATATATAGGTGAGATATTCCCGCTCAAACCCTCAGCACTTCAGGGTCAAATGAAAATTGCTAATTGCTCAAGCAATTTGGCAGCTGCACATTTGCCTAAATCTGAAAATAATACCCACATGGTTTATGCACATTGTGAATTAAATTGATGTTGGAAAGTCGGACTATTTACTGGGGTATCTGTACCTTATTGTTACTGTTTACCGTTTGTTTTGCTGCAGTCTGTTTGCAATCAGAATGAGCTGTAGAGTTATTTAGGTCTGTATCCGATTCCCGGATAGTGTTTTTTAGTGTTTTCATGTTTTAAGACAACTTAGAGATTTTTTTTTTTATTATTAGTATGTGGCTTTTCATCGCCAAAAACACGTTGTGAATTGTGTATTATAGCTGCTTGCTATTAATATTATTTTAGCTTTAACAACAAAACCATTATATTTTACCTAGCAATTGGTGTATGTTAGATTTGAGTGTTTTTCAGAATAGGTCTTCTACTTCAGCAGCACTTACACATTTTTTTTCATATGAGTTTTTTTCTTTCTTTTTTATAAAGGGTTATCGTTATAAATTTACAAATTTATATTGTGCATACAATTCTACAAATTCTGAAAAGAAGCATTTTTGAAAAAAATGTTAAAAACAGAAAAAAGTTTGTACCTGAGATTATTCAGTGTTCAGATTTTTGTGCTAGACATACAGTTGAAGTCAGAATTATTAGCCCCTCTGAATTATTAGACCTCTTATTTATTTTTCCCCAATTTTTGTTTAATGGAGAGCAGATTTTTTTCAACATATTTCTAAACATAATGTTTTTAATAACTCATTTCTAATAACAGATTTATTTTATCTTTACCATGATGACTGTAAATAATATTTTACTAGATATTTTTCAAGACACTACTATTTAGCGTAAAGTGACATTTAAAGGCTTAACTGGGTTAATTAGGTTAACTAGACAGGTAAGGGTAATTAGGCAAGTTATTGTATAACAGTGTTTTTTTCTGTAGACTATCGAGAAAAAATATAGCTTAAAGGGGGTAATAATTTTGTCTCTAAAATGATGTTTAAAAAAAAAATCAAAAACTGCTTTTATTCTAGCCTAAATGAAACAAGTAAGATTTTCTCCAGAAGAAAAAATATAATCAGAAATACCGTGAAAATGTCCTTGCTCTGTTAAACATCATTTGGAAAATATTTTAAAAAGAAGAAAAAAATTCAAAAGGGGCTAATAATTCTGACTTCAACTGTACATGTAAACTAACACCTACTTCATGACCTCATTTGCATATTCAAAGATAACATTTGAGAAAGCGGGTAATACAAAAAAGATCATTTCTAATTTTATCAATCTACTGATGAAGTATGATGACAACTATTGACATTGTTTGGTTTTCTTATGGCTATAGATCAGGCATGTCCAAAGTCAGTCCTGGAGGGCCTTTGTCCTGCATATTTTAGTTTCGATCTTAATTAAACACACCCGAACAAGCTAATCAAGCTCTTTCTAGGTATACTAGAAACTTCCAGGGATGTGTGTTGAACGAAGTTGGAGCTAAACCATGCAGGACACCGGCCCTTGGGGACCGAGTTTA